>NW_019384379.1:922617-965735 GCF_000671375.1 Centruroides sculpturatus
TTGGCTAACCTTAAGGATAATCAATGCATCAATTATAAAGAAGAGATTACGTTATCAACAGCGTGGCTAGCGTTTATGAATAGTAATTTATGATAGCCCGTTTGGAGTCGACTGCGCATGACATACAACGACGGAAACGGGAAACGTGCATTCGAACTTACATATTTCGAATTTAAAGTTTTTACGAGCTGCATTTTCCATCAGAGATTCGAAAAAACCTGAAGAAGAACCGGTTAAGGGTTCGAAAACGTTAGTTTTGATTCGTGTTGGATCGTTAAGAGTTAGTAGACACACCGGTAACAGGTTAGAAAGAGGTAATTATATTACTTGATTCTAATTACTCGACTCCTTCTACTGCTAGAATTCTAACTAGTTAAAGTCAGCTTGTTTTGTCTATGGTAACATCTTTAGTCTTGTTGTACAATTTTCAAGCTGGCTGCTCATGCTGGACTAAATATATTTTCTATAATGATCACAAAATTATTATAATTATGATTATGTTGTCATTAAATGATGATAAAATTATGATGATTACATCATTCACCATTTTTATGCATGATCATTCTAACTTGCTAACTTGGTATGCTGTTCAAGGATACTCAGAACTCTTCCTAGCTCTGTCCTCTTAGCCAATTAGATTTCTTACTTAGCATTCTGCAGTACTGAATATGGCTCAGCTGTATTCTCACTTTTCCAACTACATGTCCACAGTCTGTTGTGCTTTCATAGTATGCTGTGTACAGAATGGCATAGTATTGGAACAATTTATATTACTCTAACAAAAATCGCTTAGAGTCCAAAGAAGACAAAATGATACTGACAATGTTCTGTGTGAATTGCATCAGATGATATGGCACAGCTTGTGTTTGGTTGAGGAGACAGTGGAGAAAAGAAGCTACTAATTTTCATTTAAGTTTTTCAAAATTTTATCCAACTTAACACAGCTCTATTGTACATAAAATGATTATAATAATTATATCTGAGATTCATTCATTGTTTTGTTCATTCACAAAATTAATTTCTGTAATTACAAATATATCTTCAAGTAGACAAATAATGACATTCTTACATCAGTAAAGGAATGAAGAGTAAATTCTTAACATTTCTATACAGATGCAAATTACATGGTAAGCACCAAAAGTTTCTGGCCTAACTATATTTGGTACTTTTTGGTTAATGGGATGCCAGCTGATATGTACAGCAATGGGTAAGATTCAAGCTTTGAATGAGGACTTTCATACCACCCCAGAATTGTTAACCCTCTGCGAAATATTTGTCTCCAAAGGTCAGTTTTTAACATGTATCAGTATACTGTCTATTCTACATGCTTTGCATGTAGATATGTGCCTCAGTGCATGCTGTCGCTTGCACCTTAGTGCCTGGGTGGGGGCAAGTCCCCAACCAGACACTAAAGTGCAAAACTATATAAAATATACTGCTGGCCAAGTAAAATGCAACACCTGCAATACCTGGAGTCCTACATGGTGTTGCATTTTACTTGGCCAGCACTGTAAGTATTCCACGAACAGTCAAAAGGGCTACTCAAAGCTGGCACAGTTGCATGGGCTAAATTGTTCAATGTGATAGTCTTTCATGATCATCTTCTGGCATCTCATAACCGAAAAGAATCCTATATTTTAGACATAATGGGAATAAAATAATGATAGTATCAGATAGCATCATCTGGATGTGGACTAATAAAACAGTTTTTCCCATGCAATTTGCATAAGTAGTGTGGAAACATTCATTTTAGTTAGATTTGTTGCATTAATTTGCATCATGTTCACGTCTTGCAGGACAATGTGCCAGTGCACACAGCTACCATTGCCAGAGCTGCTATGAAGGAGTGTAGATTTAAGAAGCTTTATCATACATTCTACAGCTTGGACCTGGCTCCTAGTGATTATTATCTGATTCCAAAACTCAAAAAAGACCTTCAGAAAGTGATGAAGAGTTGTAAGGTGCAGTTTATGAGCATTTTGCAGACAAAACTGTGGACTATTTTTTCAAGGGTATTGAAATGCTAATTCCAAAATGTAATAAGTGTGTTGAACTGTAAGGAGACTATATTGACAAATGACATCATTGTTGTATACCTCTAACATTTAAAATATAGTTAGACCAGGAACTTTTGGGGTCTACCATGTATATCTGACATCTTATAATTTATAATCATTAAGATGGCAAATGTTTAGAATAGTGTTTGAAGAAATTTTTGTTATGATTATGTATGTAAATACAATACAAATGCAATATATATAATTAAAATTATAGAAGAAACTAAGTCATCTTCACACTTTTGCCATGTCCAATCACCAGGAACAAAATTTTGGTGATTCCTGGTGTTTGGAAATGGTGGAAGTGTGAAAATGACTTATTTTCTTTTATTTTTTTTAATTGTGTAAAAATACCATCTGCCATTTTAATTGAAACAAGTAAAATGGCAAAACTGTATTTGGGACAAGACTGTGTCTCTGAGACGGAATCACTTTGATGCTCAAGGCAGGTCTCATTCTCATTCTCCTATCATCTTTGATATCACTGCTTTTGGGCGCGATCGTTCAAACTTCGCCGGCCAGGACCATGAGATCGTCCACAATGCATCTTCGATGAAATTAACTTATCTAATTTCAAAATTTCTCTCTGTTGTGTGTCAGCCCAGGTTGAATTTTAGTTGATGCGTAATGAAAAGTTCCCATTTTTGAAAAAATAATCATGGCTATTGTATCATCCGAAATAATTTTTTTATTTTGCACAAACAATATACAGTTTAACCCGATTATAATGTCATCGAATGTAACGACAACCCTAATATAACGTCAAATTTTTATCGGTCTTACGATTTTACTATACTAGATAATGTTAAAAAAGACCCACTTGTAACGACATAAAATCATTTTAACGTCATATTTGAAGCACTCCCAAATTTACAAAATTAGATTACAAATTTTATTTAACCTAGAAGAAACTACGTGTTCAATCCAAGGTCAGAGTTCACTTCTTAGAATGACTGTGGGTGGTACTCTCCCCTACCTGACTTCGGTGGGGTGAGGTGGCTATTTTGCCTATTTGTAGAAGAGGGTCACCATTTTGTATTTTATTTTGTTCTCAGTCCCCTGACTACCTATGAGTCTGGATTTTTTTATGCACAAATGATTTGGGCACCTAATACTCTGTGCCAAATGTCAACTCTCGACATGTACTCCTTCATACCTCTATGCTGGTAAGAACGGGTGGCAGTACGATTTTATAAACAGGACATAGTCTTGTCAATTATGCTTTATACATAACATATTGTATACAGTAAAATACAAATAGCAATTATATTGAATATATTAAATAGGCAACAATGATAAAAATCAGTTCCCATGCTTTGCTAATCAGTCTAATGAATTGCAAAAACAGAAAAGTATGAAATAAGCTTAATATTATATGAAAGTTAAGTCTAGGTATGCTATTGCAGATTATAATAAAACAAAGCCTATATGAAAATAATAATTAGCCCAACTATATGTTCCTCATAACTGACAACTTGACTAGATATTGATGCTGTTTATCATCACAATTTTGCTGCCTCTGAGCATTGAAATTATTAAAAAATAGTTTTAAAATTATTATTATTATTATCTTATTAAAATTCATAACAAATATGAATTGACCAAATTAAAACGTAACAAATTTTTTTATAGTAACTGGAAGAAAATTGAAGTGATTAATTTGAATTCAATAAAAATAAAAATATTGACAAATTTACAATTTGATAAATTAAATTAATATTGATAAATGAAACTAGCCTAAAGATATTAAATAAAACTATGAAAGAGAAACATGACCGAATTTAGAAATAGATTCTAATAGTAGTAATATTTAATTCTTAATGATTTCTTGCAATGGAAAATAAGTTTTTTGTTAAATTAAATTTTCTTGTTTCTTATATTTTTAATTATATTTTAATGTGAAATAATAGAGGAATATTATAAAATGTATTGTTTTCCACTTCTCTTCCTTTCTTCATATATCATTTATTAATGTATTGACTGATTTATTTGTTAACAGTGTTTTTTTTTCTTTGGTAGGTAAATTTAGTTCAACATAGATAAATTTTTAGTTCTGTAAAACTATTCTAAGAGTTAGATTGGTTTTAATGAAAAATTAATTTACTTTATTTTTTAAAGTCGCTGTCATCAGATGAATCTGAACTTGATTTATCAGAAAATAAAAAACGATTATGGTGGCTAGATGGTGAAGATGATGGAAATGTAAAACAGAAAGGTATGATTTTATTTTTTACTGAATTTTTATTGTTATTTATTAAAATTAAATTCATTTTTCACAATGTCATTATTAAAGTAATGAGCCTGAAGTTTTAACTATAGCAAATCTATTCTATTTAATATTGCTTTTATTCCATTTAATTATTTCTAATTTTATTTTGTTTAATTATAATTAAGTAATAACAATAATTTTCATATAATGGACATATCACACATTAATAGCCTAATTTATATTAATATATCAATTTATATTTGTTTAGATGTATGCTTATGCCAAAATGCATTTTGGACCTGATGGTCTTTCTTCAATTGGTTTTTGTTATAAATGTATACATAAAAATTAAATTTAATGTATATTATTCAAAATAAAGATTTGTTTATTAATAGAATTTTTAAAAAGATTTCCAAATATTATAAATATGTTATGTAAATGTGTGATAAAATGTTTATTTTATATATTTTTTGTTATTTCTCAGAGTCAGCAAATAGGCATTCTTGGTTAAAGAAAGTTGAAACAAAAAAAACAGATGAAGATCAGAAAGATTCAGATTCACAAACTATTAAAGAAATTATTGGTATAATATAATTTTAAATGTTAACTTTTAATTAGTGTAAATGTTACCTCAATTGTATACATTTAAATTTTCAGAATCAAAATCTGCTGTACAAGAAACAACTTCACAGGATAAAGAAGTTGAAAACTTGTCATCGAAACAGGAATCTGAAGCAGGTATAATATATGAATATACTTTGTATGAAGTAAAATTATTTTTCAATTTTAATAAATTTTTATATACAAATTTTGAATTGGAAGATATTCATAGAATAGATTTATCAGAATATTATTTATAATTACACATTTTCAATAATTATTAATAAGAAGGTTCTTAGAAAATAGTGTTACAATCTTTTTTAATAATTTATTTTATAGCAAAATAAATTATTTGTATATCATGCTTTTTAATTTTAGAAAAAACCAAAAGTAAGTTGTTTTTTTATATAAGAAAATAAGGATTGGATTATTTTATTGTTCTACTACTATCAATTTTGTTTTTACTATTTGTTAATAACTTAAATATAGAGTAGGATTGTGTTTATATGTTATGTGTGTGTTTATGATCCTTTTATATGCAAAGAGTAGTCTTAGGAGTATACTCCCAAGGCTTTGTAAAGCAGAACCCCAGGAATATAATATATTTAAAGAATTAAGCATTAAAACTTTATTATTTTCGCTTAATTTTTATTTATAACTTTACTTGACTTTATGCAGATGTTAAAAAGTCAGATATTCAAACCCATATCCAATAATTCTATATTTGATTATAAAACTTCATTACATAGATAACATTATATTTTACAATTATTATATTAATAGTCATTACTATTCAATGTACAAAGTGTTAACAATAAGACTAGCTTATTTTTGAGAGGTGACAGATCAAAAAATAAGTTTACTTAGGAAAAAATACTATCCTAAAATGCTTGGTTTTCAAGATAAAGAAGGTTAAAAATGTAGGCTTCCTGTAGCATAAACGATATAAAAAATTTCTACTAAATATCTCATGCTGTTTCTGAAATATTAAAAAAAAACGAATATTTTTGTAGTATATTAACCTCCTTTATCTCAAAAACTAAGTGTTTTAGGGTACATTCTTTTTCCTAATTACATTTATTTATTGATGTTCTATCACCTTTCAAAGTTTGGCCAGTCTTATTATTAAAGCCCTGTAAAATATAACACTCATAATGATGATAAAAGTATGCAATTTGTTTTAGGGATACTACAAATATTTTGGAAGCATTAAATAAGTAGTAATAATTTTTAAATAATTTTTTAAATTGTGAGAACTCTTATCTATTCTAGCATGATATTAGAAAGAAATGTATATTTTTTTCTTGATGATATATGAATTATGACAAGTCTTTGGCTCTTATCAGATAAAAATATACTAAAAATATGCATTGATAAAAAGTATATCAATCAATCATATCAATTTTTAAAGATAATGATAATTTTTATATTTCTTGATAAAGCAGTTTTTATAGTGAATTTATGACTGTAAATACTTGAGAGAAAATTGCCATTATCATTTTTAAGATAAATAACAGTCTGATAAAGAGTAATGATCTTTACATGACCTTAACTGATCTATGATTCACTCTTAATTTTTGAAATTATCTTTAGAATCTTTACAGAGAAATTAACATTTTGGATATTCAACTTTATTTTCTTTTATTGTTTCTTATTGTAGTATTTTTCTAAAAGAGATGTATTGTTTTAATTATTTTTTAATGGTATTGAATGGTGCTTTTGTATTTATCATCAGTATATTCAATTTATATGCTTTTTAAAATGTTATTATTAATAATGAAAAATTATTTTATTTTGAAGGAACTTTTAAAGAATATTTACCCAATATTATTTATATTAATATAATGTTAATAAATAATGAAAATAAAGTATATATTAGTTTTTTTTCCATTAGTTAATTTTATCTTATAATATATTTCAATTTAATTTTTACATTTATTTATTTGGATGGATGGATTTATGTTTGAAATGATATTTATCAAAACAGATACAAAAATTAAATAAACCTCTTTTTTTGTAAATAGAACATATCTGCTTATTCTGCTTATTGAGTTTAAAATTTACTAGTTTTTGTGACTGCAATTTAAATGAAAATTTAATATTAAATATTTTAATGTAATTAATTATGGGATTTTAATTATTTATATTTAATTTTTATTGCATAAAAATAGTTCTAATAAATGTTTTATTATTCTGAAAGCTTATTTCAGACAACATATTAAAAATGTTTTGATAGTTTTAGTATTGAATATTTAGATAATAAAATGTAAATTTGATATACCATACATAAGATAAATAGATTAGTTAGATGATAATAATAGATTTGATATATCATATTTCTCAATTATAAGAGAGACTTTATCCATTTTTTACTTGTCCAAAATTGAAATATGTCTTAGAATTGATAGTGTTTTACATTTTCAGTCAAAAAGAACAATCAGAAGTTATTGCAAGCAGACATCATAATGTGTTATGCACCATTAACAGACATTTTTGGCTGCTTTACTCAGTAATCATATTAACTCATATGAACTTATGTGTAGTTCATATATAGATACTGAATGTTTAATTTAATTGCTTTTTTAATTTAATTTTTAATGTTTGAAATGCATTTGAGACAATGCTATGATGCATTCTTAAAATGAGCAGTTATTATTGTATGCAGAAGAGTGCTGCCAAATATTTCTTATTTTATGGTATTTATATTGTTTTTTTATCCTGTTATTACTTGACAAACGTTGAGAAAATTGATTATTTAAAAATTTTTTCAAATATAAACATCAAACCTGATAGTTATATATTGAAGCCAAATGATTGCCAGATTATAGCAGTAATAAAGCCTGATATAATCTTGCAATCATTTTGCTTTAATATAAAAATTTTTTCTTTTATAAAAGATAATTAAAATTCATTTTTAAATTCATAGTGCATCTTAGAATTGGTGGTGTCTTAGAATGAAAGAAATACAGCATATATATAAGTAATATGAATTATAATTTATGTACTTTGTACAATTAAGTTTCTGTAGATAATACAAATTAGTCAAACTTAATTTAAAATGATTTGAGTAAAAATGTATTTTTAAAAAATTAAATATAATTAGACTAAGGTTCTACTGATATGGAAAAGAGATGAGAAGTAAAACAGGGAAATTTACTTTTATTTATTTGTTGAAAGGATGACCATTGTCAAAGGAAAGGCTAAAAAATCCTATTGACTGGCTTGCAGGTTTTTAAAGCTACATTTGCTTTTTTTTCATGTATAAGTCTGATTTATTTGAAAATGTGATGTAATATTTAATATTGATTTCTAAACATTATAAAATAGTTTTGAAACTTCATTAAATTCAGTGATTAATTTAGGAACTTTTTATATATTTATTGACATTTTATATATTTGTAGAAACATCACAACAATCGCCTAAATAATTGGGCTATAACTCCACTAATTTTAATAATTAATACTAAGTAATTTGCTACTAGAGGTAGATGTTAGGTGCCATCTCTTAAGTAAATTAATAATTCTAATTCTAATTGCTGTGTGACGGTGCAACTGGCAAGTGCACTGCATGGAGGTTGTGGGTTCAAGCCCCACTCTGCGTCAGTTTTTTTCTTCCAGATGGTTCTAAATTATTTAATACATTATTAAAATTATAATTATTAATTTAGTTAAGAGAGGGTGCCTAACGTCTACCTTTAGTAGCAAATTACTTAGTATTAATTATTAAAATTAGTGGAGTTATAGCCCAATTATTTAGGCGATTGTTTGGTGATGTTTCTATGTACATATCGGACTTTGTGATGTTTGTTATCTGTTAATTTAATACTGATGTTTGTTATCTGTTAATTTAATACTTGTGTATCTGTGGTGTTGTCATCAATTTTATTTTGAATCCAGAATTTAACTTATATCTATCTTTTGTGATCTTTCTGCCATTTTAGTAAATTTTCTGTTAGACTTAGGGATAATTTTTGTCATAATTCTGTTTCCCAACATTGGAAAAGATGATGGATGTTGAAACTGCATCTTCTGCCAAGTATTCTGTTTTCTCCTCTCATCATAGCTAGTGGATACTCATCTTTAATGGAAAGACCTGTTTCCATTTATTAGAGATTTTTCACAATTTTATTTTACAATTTTTTAGAGATTTCTGAAAAGTTTCTAACAAAGATTAACACTGCTCAGTTTAAAATCTACTCTCATCATGATATAAATGTGAATGTTTTAAAAGACATCATATTTAGGAAACAGTCTTTATTTATTCTCTTTGTAGATAATAATTATCATCAGAATATTTTTATTTAGCATTTGTTTTCAAATATGTTTTTGTGTTAGTAGAAAGATGATGATAAGTAATTTTGTATTTGAAAAAATGTGAATAAAGACAAATTTTAAAATAGAAATCACAACCTAATTGTATTTAGTCTATTTTATCATTATATTCAGAATCTATAGCTTTAAAATAATATCTTTGCAAAAATATTATGATCTGAAAATTATTTAAGTATCTAGCTGAACTACCTATTGAAATTCTGTATAATAATAATTTTAAATAGTTAAAAATAGTATGTAAATGTAAACATTTTAATTTATAATTTTTTGTATAAACAAAGATATTTCATTTAATTAAACTAGGCAAAGAAAATGTTTTTACATTTGATTCTAAGAGTCATGTCTCTGAAAAGGTAAAATAGATTTTTGATATTTTAAATTAAAATTTTAATCATAAGAAACTTAAATGAATACATTTAAATTTGAAATTTTAGCCTGAAATATTGACTTCAGATGATCAGACTCTTGTACAAAGTTTACCTGATGATGACTATTCTGAAGATACCTTTAATACTTTAACATCCAAAGATGAAATAGCAGGTGATATTTAAATACATGTACAACACATGCACATTTTATATAAACTAATAGATTAAAAATTCATGTTAAACTAATCTTAACAAATGAATATTTAGAAGAAGAATCAAATATTTCAAGCCACATAACTTCAGAAACCACTAAAAATCCAAATGAAAATAGTACTAATAATAGTGAGAAAGTAGAAATCATTTCATCACCTGTCTTACCAAGATTAAAAGAGCAAGAGAATAAAGCTGAAAAAACAGAAATTAAAAGTACTGTTGATTTACTACCAGAAGCAGATGACTTAATAGATAAGAAAAATGATCATATGAATCATGTTGATAGTGGTAAGCATTTAATTCCTTTTCTTAATTTACTAATTTAAAATAATAAATTTATAATTGTTTTTATTGTATTATTTTTCTCATAATTGTCATTGAAATGTAAATCTGAAATACTATAATTTTGGGCAGATAACCCTTAAAAGCATGTCTTGCAGAAAATTGCAAGAACAAAAAGTAAAGCTTATATAACATGCCCTATCATATACCCTATTATATACCCTGTATCTTGGGGTGGCTATTGAAAGCATGTTTGCAGTTTAGAAGTTGCCATCATAACTTCTGAAATTTTTTATCCAGATGAAATTTTAGTTATATTCATTTTATGTTCTGATGGAAAGTATAGGCTACTTATTTTGCAGAAATATTAGCTATAGAATAAATGTTTTATTGATTTTGCATTGGCAATTGCACTTATGTTGCAGTGATGTCAATGACCTCATTTAGTTCATGCTTGACAATAGAATTTCCCTTAAGTTGCATTTTAAAATATTTTGGCAAATGGCATAATTCAAACTTGCTTCTTCAAATTTTAAATTTAAACTTTACAAAAAGTAGCTGCATTGTATTGCTTTTACAACAATAAAAAAAAACTTTTTTGACATTCTATTATCCAATCACACGTAACAATCTAATGAGCCTGTTATTTAAACTGTATTAATGTGCATTAACTATGCTTTGATAGACAGTATAGGGTACTTAATTTGTAGAAACATTAACTGCTACTCTTGAATTTCTTGAAATCTGTACTCTTCTCAATTCTTCATTCTCTACTTTCTGATAGAAATTAATCCATCATGCTTGGTGGGGAAATTTCTAGTATTATATAATAATCATATTATTTTCTGGATTTTTCAAACAAGAGGTTATAGATCAAATATATCAACACAGAAACATTTAATATTAATGAAGATTATGTAACCTGCCAGGATAGTCCAGCAACAAGCACTGATAATAGCACACATATAGAAACTACCATTAATGATACTACATACACTTCCTCATCCATCATTGATAAAATAAACATGTTAATATGCTCTCACTTTTATTTTAGGGAACACTCACTAAATATACAGATACAGATCCCACGGCAAAGACCACAAATACCAAAAATCAACACATCTAAGGTAGTAGGAAAAATACTAAATTATGTAAACACTCACATACTACCACACTACAATCGTTTAATTTCTACACACTTAGACATTCATACATTAGTTTATGCTGGGGCACTCACAGTAGTGACAAACCATTGCCTGAAAATATAATTGCAGACAGATACACACAAAACACAATTCTATCACAAGTCTACCTGGCAAATGTTATATTATATGTTGTATAATGCACAAGACTGACAAAACTTAAATTATTATTTATTACTACTAAAGAGGAGACACTCGTTATGGACTGTATGACAGACGACAGACGACTTTCGTTTTTTGTTGGCCGCTATGTGTCGCCACCAGTACATATCGTAACACGCCTCTTTTTTTTTGAAAATACAAACATTAACAATATATACTATGTTTACAACTTTTGTGGACTTTCATCATTCTCAGTAAACGAAAATCTGCGAGGCTTATTTATCTGCCTGCCCGAGCGGGTTGTCAGAACACGGGGTTGAGCTGAGACAGGTTCAGTTATTTTGTCAGGTTCTGCTTGACTATTTGCCTGCTCAGGAGTAATTGGACTAGATGTAGGCATGCTGTTAATTGTATCTTCTATTTTCCAAGTTGGCACTTCTGTTGTTCTAGGAGTCTTCAATAAGTGATGTCTGTTTCTTCTATAGTGAATTCCATCTGGTGTTTTAATGACATATGTTCTGGGCATCGGGCCAACTTTGACAACAGATGCAGGTGACCATGGTTCTTTTGGACTCTTTTTATAGTATACTTCATCACCTTCCTTTAAAGGTGATAAGACTTTAGTGTGCTGGTCATAATAGGTTTTTGCTTTACTCACTTCCTCTGCACGGATTTTGTTGTAGTGTTTTATATCTATGACTCTTGGCCTCAACACAGTTTCGCTGACAGGGAGTTTCATTCTCAGTGCTCTAGACATCAGGAGTTGTGCTGGAGAATATCCACAAGGCAAAGGCGCGTTTCTATATTGTAGCATTGCGATGTATGGATCTGAATTATTTTCACGACACTTATTAAAAAGATGTTTAATAGTGCCAACAGCTCTTTCAACAAGACCATTGCTCTTGGGATGGTGTGGACTTGATGTTCTGTGAGTTATGTCCCAACACTTTAGGAATAATCTAAATTCTTCTGAATTGAAGGGTGGACCATTATCAGAAACAATGACTGCAGGAATTCCATGACGCGAAAAGATTGCTTTTAGATTTGTTATGACCAGCTTAGCATTATTGGAACTGACTGAGACTAATTCGAAATATTTAGAAAAATAGTCTATGACTAGCAAATAAGTAATATTATTATAATAAAAAAAATCTATGCCTACTTTTTGCCATGGCAGGTTGACATGCTCATGTGGAATAAGAGGCTCTGCATTGTTTGCTCTTCTGAATTTAATGCAAGCGTGACATTGTTCTACTTTGTTTTTTATATCGACATTTAAGTTTGGCCAATATACAACACTTCTTGCTTGTCTTAGACATTTTTCAATGCCCAAATGACCTTCATGAATAATGTCTAATATTTTGGAACGAAGACTTAAAGGAATTACAAGACGACGACCTTTAAGCAATAAACCCTCGATGACATGGAGTTCTTAACGTATATTAAAGTAAGGTTTTAATTGACAGTCAAGCTTGTTTCTTGATGTAGGCCACTCAGTAAGACAATATTTCATAATGATTTGAAGATCTGCATCCATCAGGGTTGCTAGTTTAATCTCCTCTAGACGTTCAGGAGACACTGCAAGATTAGTCATCAATAAGTTGGCATGTATACGGAGATCCTCCTCTAGAGAATCCTCTACGTCGGGTGGATCTACTGGAGCCCTACTTAAAGTATCTGCTATGAACAGGAATTTGCCCGGTTTATATGTAACACTCAGATCATATTGTTGCAGATTCAGCATCATACGTTGTAGACGCACTGGCACTTCAGACAATGGTTTCTTAAATAATGTCTCCAAAGGTTTATGATCAGTTTCCACAATGACCCTATGACCGTAAATATATTGACGAAATCGATTACAACCATACTGAATTGCATACAGCTCTTTTTCTATTTGTGCATAACGTGACTGACACTCTGTCAATGACTTTGATGAATAGGCTATGGGTCTGTTATTTTGTAGTATGACTGCACCAACTGCCGCCTTTGAGCTATCCACAGACAATGTTAAAGGCTGGTTGGGTTGGAAATAAGTTAAGACTGGTGCATTGCTTATTACTTCCTTTAATAATTGAAACTCTGACTGCTGTTTCTCTGACCAATGAAACGCTATATTCTTTTTTAACAATAGACGTAGGTTGAAGGTTTTATCAGCTAAGTTATCAATGTAAGATCCCAAATAATTTACCATTCCCAAAAAACGTTTAAGTTCCGTTATATCCTTAGGTGCTGGTAGGTGACATATTGCACTAACTTTAGCTGGATCAGGACACATTCCATTTTGGCTAAAAATGTGACCTAAATACTTGACTTCTTTCATTAGAAAATGACACTTATCTTTATTAAACTTTAAATTAATTTGACGAGCTTTTTCAAGGACTTTTTGCAGTATCTCGTTATGAGATTCTAATGTTTGACTATAAATCAGTATATCATCAAGATATATCATGATTCCTTGTATGTCTGAGAACCAATCAGTCATGATTTTGTGGAAAATTTCTGGAGCACTTGACACACCATAAGGAAGACGTTTAAATCTAAATCTACCAAAAGGAGTATTAAATGTAGTTAACTTCGAACTGTTTTCACTCAGTTTTATCATCCAGAATCCAGACTGTGCATCTAAAGTTGAAAAATACTTAGCACCAGCTAATTTTGACCTCAGTTCTTCTACAGTTGGTAATGGATAATGACACCTCTTTATTGCTCTATTCAGATTTCTTGGATCTAGACAGACTCGCAATGACTTATCTTTCTTTTCAACAATAACAACTGAATTTACCCATTCGGTAGGCTCACTTACTTTTGCTATAACATCTAAAGACTGCATACGTTCCAGTTCTTTTTTAAACCTTTCGTTTAACATAAACGGTATTTTCCTAGGCGGTTCTATCACTGGTACTATATCTTTGTAAACGGATATTTCATATTCTCCTGGTAGACAACCAAGACCCTCAAATACATCTTTATACTGCGACAGGACTGACTCATGATTATTGATATTAAATACTCTTTTGACTAAACCTAGTCTTTGGATTGTAGGTAGCCCTATAATGGTCTGACTATCAGTATTAGTAATTACAAAATGAATACTAGCTGACAAATTATCATTGATTACACCATTGACTAACACCACTCCCAAAACTGGTATATCATTTCCTGAGAATGACGTAAGCCTTACAGCCGTAGGTTGTATTTTTCTAGCAATTTTTAAACTTTTATAATTTCTTATTGACATTACATTAGCCTGAGCACCCGTATCCAAATTACATTCTAACACTTTGTTATTAATCTTAAGTTTTAGGATCCACGGCTCACTTAACCAATTGTTATTACTATTAATAGATCTAATGACAAAGAGATCCGACTTATTACTATCATGGTCGCGATCATCACTAACATTAACATATTTTACTTGTCTAGTACGACAACATTTCGCATAATGACCTACTTTGTTACAAAGCTTGCAGACAGCATTAATAGCCGGACATTTATTTCGGTGTACCTGTCCACAACGCGTACATAATAATTGATTGTCCTGACCTGTTTGACGAAACCTTGAGAACTTTGACGATAACGACTCTCGATGACCACCTAAGACTGTCCTCCTTCCACTACTTGTTGCTTTATTTTGTAGATTTCCACGACGAGTGCTGTTGTGATTGAACTTTTCGACTTTGAGTATCTGTGCATCACTGTTCTTTTCAATCTGCTCCGCCTGACGATGAGTAATTTCGATGCTTTTGGCTATGCTGATGGCCTTCGTTAAGGTTAAGCCTTCTTCCTGAAGTAGCCTAGCTCTGATGACTTTATTATTTGACGACAAACCTACAATAAACATGTCTCGGACCAAACTCTCTCGGAGATTATCGAACTCGCACGTTAGGCTTAGGTTCTTTAGTGCAGTTACGAAGTCTTCGATTGACTCGTCTGGTTTTTGTCTTCTGGTCAAAAAATTATATCTCTCAATCGTGAGATTAGTTTTAGGTTTGCAATGAGACTCAAATTTTTTTACTACATCCAAATATTGACAATTGTCCATATCCAAGTTAAAGGAATTGAAAACCTGTAACGCGTCTTCTCCCACAAAACGTAAAAATATGGCGACTTTACGGGAATCAGTTTCATTTTCTAAATTACTAGCGCGCAAAAATATTTTAAATTTCTGATACCAGATTGACCAGTTATGAGCTAAATTTCCTTCTAATAATAACGATGGAACTGGATTGCCGGATAGTTCCTGTTGACCACTTAAACGGGATAAAGTTAAAGATGGCTGACCTGCGTTACTGACCGGTGAACTCATTATTTCGAGCTGCTGCTAGTAGGAAAACGACGACGACGACTATAATTCTGACACCATGTTATATTATATGTTGTATAATGCACAAGACTGACAAAACTTAAATTATTATTTATTACTACTAAAGAGGAGACACTCGTTATGGACTGTATGACAGACGACAGACGACTTTCGTTTTTTGTTGGCCGCTATGTGTCGCCACCAGTACATATCGTAACACTAATAACTTTTTTCAGCGTTACTTTTCCCCTTTTCCTTTATACTTCTCCTTTCAGAACCTTTCCTTCAACCTATTCTTTACTCCTTTCTCTTCGTAGTGGGTTAAGTTTGCAAAAGCAGACAGCCATTCCTCCTCCTTTATTATTATTATTATTATTATTATCCTCTTATTTTTGACCTCTTATCCTATCGGTGTAAGAGGTCAAAAAGTTTGAGAACCCGTTCTACAGTCTACTGATCTAGAAGTCCATTACATAGGTTTTATAATGTGTTGATATACATAAAAGAGAAATAAAAAGGCATTTGCGCGTATCCCAAAACTTAATCTATGTGAAAGCAATGAAAGAAACCATTTATTTTTATAAAATTAATTAAAAAATTTTTAAATATCCAAATATTTTTGATTATTTAAATATTGATCTGAGCGATCCGAAATCAAATCCGAATGGTCGAAAACCTCAGGAATTTTTCATAGGCAGTCCTTGTTTATACAGAAACCCCTCGATTTAACGGAAAAAAGTTTCTGTCCAGGAAAAATTTAACTTTTTTATACGTGAATAGAAGATGCGAAAAGGATGTGAAGAACAATGCCAGTCAATGAGTATAAATTATTCCATGTACTGCACATTGTTTTATTCATACTTGTACATCATAATATTTTAACACATCTGCACATTTTAAGTTCTTTTTAATACGTTTTAAAACACATTCGATTCAGTAGCGTCAGCCGCCCGGGGCGGAGGAAAATCTCACTGCCCCCTTATTTAGGTATTTCAATTTAAAAGATTAAAATTCAGTTTTGTCACAGAATAAGTAATGAAAAATTCCGTGCTCATTTCAATTGGTCCGAATCGTAGGTGCGACAAAAATATGAAGTGAAATGGCTCAAATTTTTACAAGATATTATTATTATTTAAATTGTGAAATTTTGCCGCACCACTACGCTACGCCACTGATTCGATTTAACAGACTTTCGGCAATAAAAATGACCACAAGGCATTCTAACATTATCAATATACCACAACGCCTCACGGCCGTTTCCTGTTTATTCTGTACTAGAAAATAAAAAGTTTATGACTAATATGTGTAATAAGCAAGAAAAACAGCCACGCTCAATTATTTTTGCAGGAACTATTTGAACGACACTTAAAATAAGTTGATATCTTTCGAACGACATTTGCATTCTTTATCGATGAATTGCAGCTTACAAAGCAATGCTTGATTCAAGAACTTTATATTTGAGATTGATCGCAGTTGAAATTAAACTTGAGAGTACTGTATATCATTTACTTCAATGAATTTGGCAGCAGTTTTAAATTTATTGAGTATAGAGCCAGTCAAGTAGGCCTTACTCTCGTCTCCCAACTGATAAAAGTCCAAACATGTTCGCTGATGTCCGACCAAAAACTGATGAATGACTGAGTTGATTTTGAACTGGCCCCGCTCTTCTTCCTCAATGAGGTTAAGTTGGCAGATTATTGTGCGCGAGGTAAAAATGCCGCACTTGGTTAAGTAGATAGTGCTGAAATGCTTTCTAGTTATTTTTATAACAGTTCAACACAAACTTCGCTTAGTGGCACTTTTAAAAATAGCAGATGGCGTGGTGGCTCCTTATAAGCAGCCAGGTTGCAAAATTTCTTGTGGATGTTTCTGTAAAGACACAAGGTGTTCTGGTTTTTTTCCACTCATTCAGTGTTTTTGATCTTTGATCCTAACATAATTGTATGTATATAAACAAGTTTATCATATTCACATCTTTTTCCTGTACTTTAACTTTTTCTTCATTTATTTATTTATAAAAGTAAGGAAGGCTGGGCCATTGTGCCCCTTTCTGGTTACATTACTGCTCAAAAGCACAGACAATTGATTAAGCAGTTTTGAATAAAATTTTATTGCATATGAAAAATTTAGAAATTTTTTTTTCTATTTACAAAATGTCTGATTAATATTGAGAAATCTGATTATTCTAATATAAATTAATAGTCAATAACTTACAACAAAATTATTTATTATTTAAATAATTTCAACAAATTTTATAACTATGTACAGTACATTTGATATATTGTATATAATTTTCTAATTAAACTATGGCCCTATATATTTCAAAATTCATGCAAAAAAAAAAATTGTATGGACTTAAAATGTTTTTCTTTGTTTTAAATGTTATTTTTTGAATGAATATTGAAATATACTTCTTCTTAAAAGTTTTAATGTTTTAAAGTAACTTTTGATCACTTTAAAATTATATACTAGACACCCAAAAAACACTAAATAAATTAATATAGGTGTTTTATTGAAAACTAGATTATTGTCTGAAACCTAAGCATTAGCAACAGGAGGTGGTGGCGGCTTGGTGAAATCGTGAACTTCCCAATCATAATAGGCTAAGTCGCGGAACATCTTTAAATCATATGCCACACGATCTTCGATGTAAGTTAGTTTTACTCCTAAATCTTCCAAATTTGGTAATCCTGGTGTTAAGGTATCTGTAACATGATCCTGAAAACAATCATTTAATTACAAATATAATTTTATAATAAAATCTAAAATATAAACAAAACATTTCTTACTCTTTCAACTTTCTCCCAGCTTATAAATGGATATACTGTCATAATTCTTTCAACAAAGCTAACTTTCAACCTTTATATCCAAGAAAAAAGTAAAGAAATAATTAAAATTATGTACATTTTTACCATACCTTTGAACTTTTAATACAAATTGATAATATATTTAGTTACCAAAACAAAGGACTAAATCTCATATCAGTTCTCTTATATCCCCAGTCTGGTCCTTTTTTCAGTACTAGGTATACCCAATCAAGCAATTCTCCTAAGAAATATCTTCGAGGTCTAATTTTAATGCATATTAAATTATATGAATAAAATTATTCATAGTATATATAGATAATAATAGAATAAAGAGAATTTGAAATTAAAAGGTGGGAAATGATCACTTTACTTTAAACATTTTACATACTATAGAATGCCTTACCCAACAGCTTCAAATGTCTTTCCAATAGCATCATCATCAAATACTGAATTAACAATTCCTTTAGCAACATCTGACACAAAAACTGGTTGTTTTATTGTTTCATTTCCTTTCTTCCATAAAGGAAGGCTGCGAATTTGACGTCTCCCTAATGATAAAAGTAATTAATCATTACCTTCAAATAATTTTATTGTAAAACTAAAATTTTCAGCAAATGTGGGAAGAACTGCATTGATGTCTGTCTTATGTTCATGCTACGCACATTGAACATCTGCAGAAACCAAAACAAACTTTCAGGTTGCTATTTTTATTGTTACTTTCTGCTTCAAGAAACTTTAGTGTGTGTGTGTGTGTGCGTGTGCGTGCGTGCGCACCAATGTAAAATTTCAAAGTTCTTTTAATTAATTCTTTTAACATATATAAATTTTTAAATAGGCACTAAGAGACCTTTTATCAGACCAATCAGGAGTTCAGCCAAGCCAACAATCTCATTTAATTTTATTAATAATTTAAATTAATTTCCAAACATGTTAAAATAAATTATTTTTTACAGAAAATTTTAAATAATTTTAGTACACAGATTTTAAAATAACTTACACGTTTTTGCATAGTAAAACAGAAAACGATCTGGTTGACCAAACATATCAGATGGCCGAAATATTATTGCTTCTGGAAATTCTTCTCTTACCGCTTGTTCGCCTCTCCACTGAAATAATGTTTTAATAAAATTGTAATATTAAACTTAGATTTAATGACATCACAACATCTATTATAATTCAAACAAAAGTATTGAAAACATAAATCTAAACACTAACTGAAAATTTTATAAGACATTTTTAACCTGCAATGTAACTTGTGATTATTATGTAATTTTAAAAGTGTGTTAAACAAAACATATTATGTCTGTAATATGTAATATTATGTTAAAAATACCTGCAAATATGAAATTGAGCTGTTAGTTACAAAATTAAATGTTTTTCATAATTATAATTAATTAATTGTTATTAATATAATTAATAACATAATTATAAGTCCATACAGAGTTTAATTATATATTTTTAATTTCAACTGATAATTCTCCCTTAAACTGTTTTTCACACACAATTCTTTCTTATACCTTTCATATCTCTTACCTATATCTCTAGCAAATTCCACCTGTTAGTATTTTTGCTTAAAGTCACTTCATTAGGATTATGAATATAATATACAACAAGACGCTAAAATTTTTTAAAATGTTTATAAATCTGTTTTACATATTAACTTTTAATTTTTGATATTTATTACAATACAATATACAATACTGTATTATAATCAAGACTATGTTTTCAGTTGGAATATGAAAGTACACTATATTGGCAGATAATATAAAGAGTATTGACAGCCAATACATATGGCAGATGTTCATTAAGAAAAGTTCTATATGTTAGGGCAATGGTGACTGGTACAATAAAAACAAACAAAATGAACTGAAGGCCACTTATCAGTCATAACAAATGCCATGGGCTGCTTGGAGCCAATGTAAATAGCAAATGGGATGGAAACCATCTTTCACTGGAGGGCTTCTTTTGATGATGAACACTAGCAATTGTCTGTTCCCATTACATAATGATATTTACAACTTATCCTCACATTTCTGACTATATTATATATATACTTTACTAACATGAAATTATTTATTAAATATCAGTGTGATTCTTAATTAATAAACATTCACATAAAAATATGTTATGGATTATTACTTAAATATATTTTGGAAGTTGTGATCATTAATTTGTAATATTAGATGTAATGAATAGATAATATATGATCTGATGTGTTGAACTAAGTTGCTTAATTTTTTAAAATTATATCTCCCTGTGTGTGTATTAAGAAGACATTTTGATGAGTGGCTAGATGGTGAAGTATGGGAGCACAACATATTTGGGGTAGACATCCCAAAAAAATTCCTGCAGTGTCATTCATCCAGATTCAATCTGTCTGCTAGAAGACTGACACTTTAACAGTCTTGGTAATCTGGTCAATTGCTTATTCATTAAGAATGATTTTGTCCTAATAATGGAACTTTCAGTTATTTTTAGTTCATACTTGTTTTTCTATTAATTTCATACATTTTTCAATATTTTTCTTATTTTTGTCAATGTTTAGAAACAAAGACATTTCTCCAGACTGACTTATCTCACATATGCAAACTCCACTAAAAATAAACAAAATATGATTAACTATTCCATAAAACAAAATAATATGAAATTAATTATGTAATCTTTTTAAAAATAGATATTTGCATCTAAAAAATACTTTCTATCACTGTAAATAATGTAATGATTTATATTAACAATGTCTTCATAATACAAAATATTGTATAAAATTGTATTGTTTTGTACAATATTTTATACTAATGTACTGATATGATAAATCCTTCAAGTGTTGCTGTCACACACAGTTTCCTTTAATATTGCTTTTCTATAATATTAGTATAGAATTTTTCTATTCTTATGACATTTTTTCATTTATAATAATTTCTTCTATAAATGTTTTCATCTAGAATCTCAAAAGGAAATTATTTCAGTTTATTTTAAATACAGTAAAACCTCGATTTAACAAACCAAACTTCAGATTCAACAGATAAAATTTCTGGTCCTTATGTCATATACAAAAATTAACACCCTATAAATTTTTGAATGCATTTTATATGTAATTAAATTAAAAGGTTATTTTTTCAAATGCAAAAGTGACTGCTCATAAAATGTATTATCCAAACCATGTCTGTCTATTTATTTCAGTTTAGATTATACACTTGTTTATTACAGTCTTAAAACTACAGTCTTAAAAGCAATTTTACATATAGAAAACTTTTCTGTGAAATTAAATTTCTCACAAATAATTAGTGTAATTAAGATTAACACATACACATAACTAAAAATGAATAAACTGACTAATTCCTCAATTTTTTAACACACACATTTAGAAAATCCACTTTATTATATAACAGTCAACTTTAATGGATAACCCTCACCTGAATTACTCTATTAAATTGAGATTTTACTGTAATTATAAATAAAAGACTAGGAAAAAAAAAACAAGTTATTAAATGCTAAAGACAAAATAAAAGATAATAAATCATTTTATTATGAAGAAACACAAACAAACTTATAAAGACTTATTTTCTATACCAAAACAAATATATAATAAATATCTACAAAATTTCAACATTTAATGGTAAAGTGAACAGATACACACTTTTTACTACTGCTTACTGGAGTTCAACCTTTTAAAATTGCACTTTTAGATCTTTTTTGTTCATAATCAGAGTTGGTTTGGTTCCAATTCTGATGATGGACCAAAAAATAAAAATAAAAAATGCTTAGTGAAAAGTAATTTTAAAAGTTTGAATTCCATGTAAGCAGTAGTGAAAAGTGAGTTTGTCGGAATGGAGTGTATAAAGTCAGTGAAGAATCAAGTCATATACACTGGAAAGTGCATTTAACTATCATAAAGAAATAAATAATATAGAAAATAACTGCTGATGAAGAACTCTTCAGGGAAGAGTTACTGGAATAAATTATCTGAAAATTAACTAAAAAAGAATACTAAGATAATATAGAAACATTTTAAAATGTTTGATGCTTCAGAAGATTCTAAAATAATAATGATTAAAATAATTCAGAAATATACCAGAAGATCAAAGTATATTGCATTATAAGTATAAACATCTTCAATTACTATATAAAAATATTTTCCTTGGTTATAAGAATTTAACCCATTTCAAATAATTTTAATAAAAAAAAGTATTTGTATATGTATTTAATTTTTTCAAGAAAAATTATGTAATGAGAGCAAAACATTATACCTTAGAAGCAAGAAAACGAGAGCCTGATTTTATAATAATTGGTTTTGGCTTCTCACATGCATTGAGTGCAGACACATGAATTAATTTCTTCACTCCCAATTCTTTTGCTATGCGAGCAATGTTTCGTGCTCCTGTCACATGTACATCTTCAAAACTGAAATTTCTGTTAAGGAAAATGAAAATTTTTATAAATTTAATTTAAAACATTTTTGTAATATTGATATTTGTCCATTCATTATCAATACTGAAAAATATGAAAATAAAAAAAAAGCAAAATTTATTAAAGTAATGTATACATTCAAACTAATTTCAAAATTCCAGGATTGTTTTCCAATCCTGGAATTTTGAAATTAGAATGTGAACATCAATTGTTAAATTTTTAAAATTATTAAAACATGCAAATTCTCTTTTCTTCTTAAAATATGTCTACTTTATTCAAGTTATTTTCAAAATAAATGATTTTTAATAATTAAGCCTAATGGAGTCCCTAAATTATTTAAATTTATAATATTCAAATTTTCATGAAAATTTTGTATCAAACTTCTAGTTCTTCTGCTATATTGAAATCCTAATTAACACATGATATAAGAATATACAGATAAACCTCTTATATATATTCCTATAATTTGTGTTTTTCCACAATTTACACCATATTTTTCTTGTCCCAATTTTTTCTTATAATTTGTAGGAAAATTTTTGAATAAATAGTATTTCATAGTTTGTACATTTCTTCCAATTTACACATTTTGATTTTGAAAATTACAGATTTAATCAATCACATTTTCAAAAACAAGAAAAAATAAATTAAAATAAATTTTATTTATTTTTTGATATGTAATGTGTGTTTATTATAAACAGAAAAAATAACGTAGACTTAAATATTTGAAAATATATAGTATTTGGAACTAAAATATTAAGCAAATATAATAATTTTAATTATCTGTGTTAGAATTAAATTGATTAGTTAGCAATATTAGTACTTTGAAAATGATTACATAAATCTGAATTCTAAAATTAAAATAATGCAAACAGCATTTTATATCAAATAGTTTATAAAAAAATTACATAGTCATAGTCATTTTTGGCTACTATTAATTTTTAAATGTAATAGTATTTCAATATAATATTTTAGCTTAATTTCATTTTATCTTATTTTGTCTTTTATAAATTCTCATTTGTTGCAGTATTACCTGTTTTTTATATGTTCTATTTTAAAATGATTTTTGGGCTGCAATTTAAAAAGTTGTAAACCTAAATTCCAAATGTTGTTGTCTGTCTGTCCTTCCTTAATCTTGAGAATGGTGTTTGATAGATGAAAGTCAAGACCAGATATGGAAATTTTAGGGGCAGGAGGCTGTGATATACAAACTTCCAGTGGAGACCAGAAGTCACATGATTCAGAAGTCACAGAAGTTCAATTCGAAACTTCCCCTGAATGTACTTACACAGCTGACTGCCATGACTCTGTTGTTATCAGAAAAAGTATGAGGTACAGGGACAAGACACTACTAATTTGAGATGGAGAACATATACAGTATTTTAAATTATATAAATTAAAAATATTAAAAATTGCAGTGTGGCATTGTGACATCATCACAATAATTTGTTTTTACATTCAATAAATATTCATAATTATTATTTGTTTTTACAAGGATGTTACACTGTGCTGGGGAGTTATTTCTTGCCTATGGCATTACCTTTGTAATCAATTAAATAAAAATAAAAATTTAATAACAATAATTACCTTGTTTCTGTTTCTTTTCCAATCAAATTTATAACCAAATTTGAATATTTCATTGCTTTATATAGTGATTCTTCATCTTTTAAACTGAAAGGCTAAAAAGTAATAAATTAATAAGATACATCAATTATATTTAAAATTTTTGAAAATTTTTTATATGATACACATATATTCTTTAAATACAATAGAATCTATATTTTAATCACAGATATTATCATCAAAATTAGCATACCCCAAAACACAAATTAAAATACATTTACACAATTTTGCTTATTGTGGTCATTATTGTTACCTTCAGGTAAATAATCATTTTTAAGCTGTCATTTCCACTATAATAGCTCAAGATATGGCTGTTAATGTGTAATCATTATGTTTTCAGGTGTCCTAATCAATCCTAACTAATATTTTAAATGTTAAATGTTTATCAATTTAATGTTTATTTACTTGCAGTATAGTAGTTAAAATAGTTGGGATTTCTTACTTTAATTATATACTAACTGTTACTAAAGACAGTATTAAAAAAAAAAAAACAAACAGACACACAATATTTGTGCAATTTAGCTTCAATTAAAATGATAAATTTATATTTATTAATTTGATAATTATAATAAAGCACTTCAAAAATTGATCTCTATATATATAAAAATGGACGTGTGTGTCCCTAGATTTCACTTTTCAGCCAAAACTACACATCGCACACGAATGGTGTTTGTATGTGGTAGTAGCCCCAAGTCTCCATTCATGCACTATGGTGGTTGCATCTCGATAGCTATAAGGGTGCAGGAGATATGTGGTTGAAAGTGGAAGATTTTCTATTTCGATTTTAAAAATTTTCGAATTCATATTCGAATTGGTTCGGTTATAGAACGATTGTAAACGTTCCAGAAAATTGATCAAATTGAAAATAGTTCGTTTGACTGGACGTAAAAATTCTCTAATTAGTCTGGAGATGGGGGACCTAATTCTTGATTCTGTGAAAACGGGTAAGATTGGCTATAATGTAATTATCTTAATCTTCACTATCATTACTTTTTGCCCACAAATAAAAACCCAGCGAAGCAAGTCCTTGCAGCTAGATTCTAGATTACTAAAAAAAAACAGTTTTTTATATATAACAAAAACTATTTTACATACAAATAAAAACTCAGTGAAGCGGGTCTTAGCAGCTAATATTTGAATAATTTGAAAACTAATTAAACATATTTATTGTCAAAGTCAATGAAGACAGAATTTCAACTTATTTCTTTGCACAATGTTATTAGTCCATTATTATTATTATTATAGATATGTTTTGTGAGTTATACTCGATTCACACCGGTGGCTATGTACTATGCCAGACCAGAGTCAAGGCATAGCAACCAAAACAAACCTAAAATTAAATAAGTGTGTCAGTGTCACTGTCTGTATTCAGGAATTTCCTAACAATGTGGCATGTATTCAATATAGTGGCCTTCTGTAGTGTGATGTATGTATTTCTACTCAATTGTAAAGTTCCCAGGCTTTTGTGTAGTGTGTGTGGTATCACACCTGTACAGGAGAGAACGACAGGTACAATAAGCACCCTTTCCATCCTCCACAGATGCCTTATTTCCTGGGCGAGTTCTGTGTACTTGCTAAATTTTTCAGTGCATGTGTTTTGTACATTGTGAGTGTTTGGAATGGCTATGTCTATAATGTATGTGATTTTATTGTGTTTGTCAATGAGTGTGATGTCTGGTCTGTTGTGATAAATTGTTTTATCAGTGATTATGGCTCTGTCGTAGTACATTTTGTGTGTGTTATTTTCCAATACTGTCTGTGAAATATACTTGTAGTATGGCTCGTGAATGTCTACCAAGTTGTGTTTCTTTGCAAGCTCTTGGTGTATTATATTTGCTACTTGATTATGTCTGAGTAAATAATCTGTCTGTGCCAAGAGCTTGCACCCAGAAGTGATGTGTTGTATAGTTTCTGGCATGATGTGACATTTTCTGCATGTGTCATTTGTGAGTGTTGTATCTTTGAGTATGTGTTTTCTGTAGTTTTTAGTATTTATGACCTGATCCTGTATGGCAATCATGAATCCTTCCATCTCCCCAAAGAGGCATCCCCGATCTAACCAGCTGTTTGATGCAGTTTTGTCAAGAAAATCCTGGGCCAGGTCATAAGGATGCTTGCCATGGAGTGCCTTTTGAGCCCACAATTGCTTGATGGTGTCTATGCTTTTTATGTGTTGTGTCATGTCTGTGTGTTGTGAGTGTAAGTTTAATGGTGTGCTATTTAAGTCTGCTAGAGTTACTGCTTTATATAACTGTGATGTTTCTTGTTTCCTGTAGAAAAACTCTCGCAGTGACTGTAGTTGTTTGTAGTGAAGGTTAACTATGTCAATCAGGCCACGTCCGCCATCTTTACGTGGAAGGGTTAATCTTTCTGTGGTGGATTTAGGATGATGATGTTTATGCTTAGTAAGTGTTGTTCTTGTTTTCCTTTGGAGTTGCTCGAGATCTGTGTGAGTCCAATGTATAACTCCAAAAGAGTATGTGAGTACTGGGATGACATATGTGTTTATTGCTTTAACTGTGTGTTTTGCATTTAGCTGTGTTTTGAGAATGGCATTTAACCTACTTTGGTATTCTTTAATTAGTCTTTGCTTTATTTGTGTATGTTCCGTTAGTTTGGCCTGTTGGAATCCTAAATACTTGTAGAACTCACCCTCTTCCATAGATTCAATAACGTCTCCATTTCCAAGTGCAAAATCTTCTTTCTTCAGGATTCCTTTTTCTATGTGAAGTTTTTTGCATTTGTCTAAGCCAAACTCCATTTGTATGTCCTTAGTGTATGAGTGTGTGATTTGTAGGAGTTGATGAAGTTGTTTCTGTGTGGATGCATAAAGTTTTATGTCGTCCATGTACATGAGATGGGACAGTGTAAACTGTGTTGTTTTTCCATGTCTGATATTGTAGCCATAATGCGTGTTGTTTAACATGTTGGATAATGGGTTCAGGGCTAGGCAGAACCAGAGAGGACTCAAGGAATCTCCTTGAAAAATTCCTCACCTAATGAATATTTCGTTTGTTTGTATGGAAGTATTACTAACTCTGAGATGCAGTGTTGTTCTCCAGTGCTGCATAGTGTTTTGGAAGAATGCAATGAGTGATGAATGTATTTCGTACATGTGTAGAATATGTAGCAGCCAACTGTGTGGAATACTGTCGAATGCTTTTCTGTAGTCTATATATGCCATGTGTATGTTTCTGTGTTGTTTGTGTGCTTGCCGTAAAATGACTGAATCTATGAGTAACTGTTCTTTGCATCCCCTGTGATTTCTACGGCAACCTTTTTGTTGTTCTGTAAGAATGTCGTGTTCTTCAACATGTTTGTATATTTTGTTTGTGATACAGGATGTCAATAATTTGTAGAGTGTTGGAAGACATGTAATTGGTCTGTATTGTGTGGGGTCTGTGGTTTTGTTGTTTTTAGGTTTCATGTAGGTAATGCCCCGAGTAAGAAATTTTGGCATGTCTTGTGGATTGATGATGATGTGTGTTAGATGTTTAGCTAGTTCCTGGTGCAGTGATGTAAACTTTTTGTACCAGAAATTGTGAATGTTGTCTACACCAGGTGTCTTCCAGTTGTGTGTTCTGTTAACAGCGTAGCGAATGTCGTGTATGTTTATTTCAGCACAGGGCATACTTGGTATGTTATGCAAGTTTCTGTTCTCCTCCTTGATCCAGCCTGCATCAGCATTGTGTGTAACAGCATTGGACCAAAGAGAAGACCAATAAGTTGTGAGTTCTTCTTCTGTTGGTGTGCCACTGTGCTGTGTATCAGTGTTTGTTTTGGTACTGATTTGTCTGTAGAAAAGTTTTTCATTGTTTGTGAATAATTTATTTTGTTGTTTTCGTAGTGTACATGTTTTGTATCGTTTGAGTCTACGTGCTTTGGCTGCGAGTTTTTGTTTTAGTGTATCGATGTATTCTGTAATGTGTGTGTTGTGATGTTCATGTTTTGTGTGTGTTTTAATTTTCTTGAAAATGTTTTTGAGTTGTTTCTTTAATTTGGGTGTTATGTTGTTTTTAGTGTATTGTGTCAGCCTGCCTAATTGCTGTCTAATGTCATTTATTTGTGTTTCTATTCTTCTCTGCCAGGCAGGCTTATGATAGAATTGTGTTTTGTGTGTGTCTGTCTGTGAGTGTATTTTCAGTCCATGGTGTGTTACTACTGTGACTGCCCCAGCATAAACTAATGTATGAATGTCTGTAAGTGTAGAAATTGAATGAATGTAGTTTGGTAGTAAGTGAGTGTTTACATAATCTAGTGTTTTTCCTACTGCCTTTGACGTGTTGATTTTTGGTATTCGTGGTCTTTGTGTGGGATCTGTACCAGTATATTTAATGAGTGTTTCCTGAAATATAAGTGAGAGCGTATTAACTAATTCTATGTCTACGTTATCAGTGATGGATGGGGAAGTGCCTGCAGTATCATTAGTGGTACTTGTTGTGTGTGTGCTGTAATCAGTGCTTGTTGCTGGATTATCCTGACAGGTTACGTGATCTTCATTAATGTTAAATGTTTCTGTCTGTTGATGTATTTGATCAGCAACCTGTTGTTTGATAAGTTCAAGTGTTGTTTGTGGGATAAGGTTGTTGTGTATAATTGTTCGTTTTTGATCAACAACCCTTTGTTCGGTGACAGTGAGGTGAGGATATTGTTGTGTGAATCTATGGTGTAGTTGTTGTCTGTATGCTGTCATGTTTGTTTCGAGTCTTGTGATGGTGTAGTAAGTGCGGATGATAAACTCGTTCATTTCTGTTGTCCATTTCATCCGTTGGCGTGGTTTTCCAGCCTTTGTGGTCTGTGGATGCATTGCCACAGAAACACCAAGGCTAGGTTGATTCCTCACATCTGTTGAGGGCATTGCAGTAGCCATGCTTGGGCCGGCGCTGCTTTCGCCACCGGTAACCAAGGGAGACTGGAGCCTATTTTTCGAACGTGAGCCTCTGCCTAACCCACGAACGCGGACCTTGTTAACCCGGGCGACGTCCGAGCCGGTATCATACTTAGATCTGGTTACTACCATAATGATTATCTCCACAGAATGTGGGTGTGTAGTCACTCTTAGCTTCATTTCTCCCCATAGACCTTACTGGCATGGGTGTCCCTACCAGGAGCTTGTGCTCCAGCCTGCATTGCCCTATGGATCAGTAAAATTACTGGGCTCTCCCACCACGACCAGGTGGTGACCACGGGAGAGTTATTATTATTATTATTAGTGTAAACAAATCTCAAAGTGATTAAAATAAACAGATTTTTCTGTAATTTGATTCATATTTAATATTAAAAATATAATACTTATATTATATTAAATTATTAATATATTATACTATCATTAGTTAATTTACAGACTTCCTTGCATGAAGTTGTCCTTAGAGGAAGCAGACACAATTCAAAGGCATTCAAAGGAAAATATGAAGTCTATAAATGCCAAACCTAAGGACATACTTGATAATTCAGTTGAAGGAAATTCACCATCTAGGACCTTTATCTATGCTTTGAATGGTAAGAATATTGTGATAATCTAGCCATTGACATTCAAGAAAAATAACTGATATCATCATCTCTACATACTGTTTTTTAGTGTTGAAAAGAGTACAATTACAGATTTAAGTACTGAGAGATTAGGTGCACATTCACAATCAAGGATTAAGAGTTAGAAGTGAACTAATTACTTTTCACTTTACTTTTAGTATATGAAAATTCAACTCTTAATCCTTGATTGATATGAACATAACAGAAACAGTGTAAATTTTACACAAAAAAGAATAATTTAATTATTCTTGTATATTTTGTTTAACATTTTGTTCTTGATGCATAAATATCATTATTTCAAATTAATTATATTTATTTCATGTTGTTATATCAACTGACTCATGTATATAAACTAGTATAGCAATGCTTATTAAACCAAACAGGCAGAAAAAGGCATGCCAAATAAAATCTGCTGGTTGTTCTGAACTGGAAAAAGTAATATGGAAAAAACATTCTGAATTTAACTCATACTATGAAACTGAATTTGCATAAAAGCTTTCAACTATTGAATAATTATATGCAAATGCATTTACAACACCAATATTTGTGAATAAGGAATCTGTAAAACCAATATACCAATATCAACAGATGTTTTCAAATACTTTATAATTTTAAGTTAAAAAATAATGTAAAACTATTCTTTCATAAAAAGTTTAAATTGTTTATCAATAAATTTTTATGTTAAGGATGATTTAATCATTGATTAATATCATCATCAAAATTTCCAAATAATACTTACATGAAATAATATTTGACCTAAATCACCACATAATTTCAAATTACCAACATCATAATTGTCTCCTCTATAAGGAATAATTATTTGAGTACCTAATTTACCTAAAATTATAATAAAAAATAATACAAGTTGTTAATATCATTTAAAAATCAAACATGTATAACAAATTTTATTTATTATTACAACCATTCTTGATATAAGAGAAATTTAAAAATTTACTGTTAAATATAAATTTTAAATAATAATTTTTATTATATATTTCCAAACTTATTCAGATTCAACCAATTACTCAGAACTGGGTATATTTAATAAACAGAGCAAACAAAATCAATTTTTAGCACAAATTTATAAGAAAGCAAACACTTTTAACTGTGTTAAACAGGCATCTTCAGGTAACTGGGGCATCATTACCCCTCTTTTAATATGTAAACAGCAATCACCTATTCTGAGTAACTTTTCTGTTTGAATTATTTGTTTTAATGGCTGAATTCAAACTGCAAAGTTCAGTTAGCCTAAAGATGCCCATTTAACAGGGTTGAAAATGTTTGCTTTCTTATAAATTTGTGCTGGCTATTAGTTTAATTTGCTTTGTTCATTCAGATTCAATTACTTAAAAGTAATGAAGGAAAATACTTTGTGAAGTGCATTTAAAAATTAAGATTTTGAATGTTTCTAGCCATATTCCATACTCTCAGAAACAAATATTACAAAAAATAAAAAAAACTTGCATGATTATAAAAAAAAACCATTTTTAAAATAAAGAGTAGAATGCAATACAGAAATAAAATATATTATAAATAAAGTTAATTTATATATGAGCAATGTATACATCAATTAATTTCATTTATTACAGTATTTTCCTTGATTTTTAGTTGAATTTATTCATATATTAATGAGTAGAGCTCTTCATAAGTCAGAAAGTGTTTCATCTGTAATTGAAGTTTAAAGAAATAGCATAACTATTAAACATGACTTTTTGCAAATATCTACAACTCGGTAAGTGGATGTTGTGATGAAACCAGAGTTTTGAAATTTGACTTCTGGGCTGAGATATTCAAGGTCAAAGCTCACCATGTAAAGTCTATGGGCCAATTGTAAGTTTCAACACAATCATTAAACATGAGTTTATGCTAATACAGTCCATTCCTAAATGATAGAGCCACTGTGAAATAATGACATTCAATGAAATAAGTAACTTATTGTGTAACTAATTTCTGTGTAGACAAAATGGATTTTAATGTCACTACTGGATGAATGTAAAGTTTCATAATTTAACATTTAATCAGTCACTCCATGGTCCAACTACTTTAACTGTCCCCTGATTTCCTGTAATTTTGCTGCACAAACAGTTATTTCTTCCTCTTTGTATTTGTTTGCTATGAACAATAAAAAACAACAGAATAAAATTGATTATTGGTTTATCATGTTATTGTACAATAATAATTTTACCAAAAGCATTTATTTTATTATTTTATTACTGTATTTTTAACAACATTGTAAAGGATATATTTGTCCCAAAATGAGTGTCATCTCTGCTTTAGCAGTTATATTGCAATTAATATGCAAAATAGTACACAGGATAGTATAAAATAGAGGGCTTTTCTGCAAAATATACTTTGAGAATAATTTTGCAAAATATACTTTGAAAATAATTCTGCAAATTATACTTTGAAAATAATTCTGCAAATTATACTTTGAGAATATATGATACATTAAAGGTTTCATCTTGGAAAGAAAAAAATCATTTTCTCAGTTTGAATAATAAATAACTGAACTGTACAAATTGAAACTTTCAATTAGAGAAATTTCTAGAAAACTCATCATGTTGTGGCAAATCCACATCAATTCTAATGGAGAATATGGAAGAAAAAAGTTATCTGAAAGACCCTCTGCACTGAATTTCAGTCAAAAATAGTAATTTTCAAGAAACTTAGCAATTCTATAACGGGTCTGAGATAAATTGCATCTCATCAAGCCATATGTGTGTCAAAATCAACAGTATAGAGTTTTCAAATCATCTATGAAATAAGGAAATGAAACAAATTCTCAAATTCTAAATAAGAGACACAAATAGAAGCTTTTGGCATGGACTTAATATCACATGACATCGATTGATAAATGGCAACAAGTTGTATGGAGTGATGAGAAGAAATTCAACAGGGATGGGCCAGATGACTGGAAAAGCTATTGGAATGATATTAGAAAAACTGAATAAATTAAGTCAAGACACAGCAAGGTGGTGGAGGTGTTATGATGTGGTATACATTTCATGGAGTGGTATGACAAATGTAGCTTTTAACTCTGGTCATATTATTTCTGCAGGATATCAGCAAGAGCTAAATAAGCACCTTACTCAATTTGCAGAAAACAATTAGATGAAAGTTTTTCAAATTTCAACAAGAAAATGAACTTGCTCATAATGCAAAATCAAATTGGGAATGGTTTCTGGCAAATGGTATGTATGTCATGAACTGCTCCTCATATTCTCCTGATGCCAATCCTACAGAAAACTTACTTTGTTTCTTAGAAATGAAAGTATATAGGAATGGAAAGCAATATACATCAGTGGAATCATTAAAAAGCAATAACTAATTCTTGGAAGGAAACTTCAGATGAAGAACAGGAAAACCTTATTAAAACAATACCAGAGAGAGTTTATGAAGATCTTAAGATTTTAATAAGAAGAATCACTAAAAGATAACTAGAACAGATAGAATTTAGAAAATAATTAATAAACAAGGTCCACTTATTGTTTTTTAAAAATAAATAAAATCATTTATTATTTAAGTGTTGAAGCAGCTCTATCATTTTGGGACAAATATATCCTATACAACATTGTTAAAATTCATTTATATTTTTATTTTATTACTACTTTTTTCATAAAATTATTATTATTATTTGATATTGTAATAAACTGATAGTCAACAAGCATATAAAATAATAGAAGAGAATGTTTTTTATTAATGTCATTATTTTGCAATGTCTCTATCATTTTGAAACAGGTTGTATGACTTGGTAAGGCTAATGTTGTGATGAAGCTGAATTTTGAAATTCAATCTATGCGTTGAGATATTTGAGGTCAAAATTTGCCATGTAAAGCCTATGGTCCAATTGCTGAAATTAAACTTGTCATACTAAAACATATCGATTGAGCTTATGATTACTGTCAATTTACATTGATGACAAATTTTTATTTTGATCTTTATGACATGCATTTAACACACACAATGTGGTAACAAAATCAATTTTTGAAAACATGCCCATGTGCATGTTTTACACATTTCTTCAAGTTTTTGTTGGTTATGATGTTAGGCATAAAGAAAGTTTACAGAAAGCAGATGTCTACAGAAATTTAAAACCAGTTTTGAGGGAAGACGTTGCAAGTTCTCCCTCGAATCTGTGGTTTTAAATTTCTGTAGACATAATGTTACAAGCATATCTGCACGTTGGTCTTTCTGTGTCAAGCCAAAAGAATAAATCCTGGCCATGGAGGTTATAAATACAAGGTGTATTCTGAAACAGGAATACACTTAATATTTATAACAAAAGAAAATCTACAAAATCCAGAAAAGATTTTTTAAGAATATACGGGATGAGTCAAAAGTCACTTCCATGCTTTTCATTTCAAAAGTACTGAAGAAATATTAATTTTATTAATATAGTTACATAGAAAGTCTTGAATGGAGAATTAAATGAGACCTGTTTTTGTTGAACTTGAAAAGCATTTACTTATGCTGTAATTTTTTTAATGAGCAGAGGTAATGTAAAAGTTCCAATGACATAGTTAAAGAACACATTTAATTAATCTAAAACATTTAGGACTGCATAATTTTCAACTTTAAATTTATGAGGAGTAAAACAATTTTGTTTTACATGATCTTGAAGATCATTTTAAAGGTCAACAGAAAGGTCCCATCTGATTCTCCATGTATGACTTCTCATATTAACAAAATTAATACATCTTTAGTATTTTTGAAATAAAAACAGTGAAAGAGACTTTTGACTCACCCCACATTTATATTTATCATGTAGATTGTTAAAGACAAATTTATTTGTTCTAGCATTGGTACTATTTATAATTTATATACTAACTTAATTTATTGCTGTCATTCTGTTACAAACATATATTAAAAGTACTACTCAAACTGGGTATATGAACACTACACAAAATAACCAATATCCAGAAAGAAAAACTACAAGAAAGTAAATGGTTTCATCCTTGTTAAACAGACATCATCAGGCTAAATGTTCTTCACAATTTGAATGTAGCTGTTAAAACAAACAATTCAAACAGAAAAGTTACTCAGAATAGATGATTGCTGTGCATATGTTAAAAGACAGGTGACAAGAGGGAGAGAGGGAGAGTGAGGGAAGAGAGAGAGTTGCAAGACTAAACTTTGTAGATCAATTTCCTTGTAGGAGAGGAGAGGAAGGAGTCTATATCTAATGTTGATAGCCACATTTTTTCTTGTGGATTTGTAAATTTCTAATTGTTCTAAATATCTAAGCCATTCTTTGTGGGAGATGCTATGTTGAAGGCATGCTCAGTCAAAATGCACATCTACATCAGGATCAATGGAGTATGCACAAGCTCTTTCATGATGAAAGCCAAATATTCTTTAAAATGGATGTTTAAAGGTTGCCCTGTAGCACCCACATATTCTAAGTTGCAATTGCTCTGTGATCTGTAATGGTGATAGTATGTACACCAGGTTAGAAAGAACAAACCTACAAGAAAAAATGCAGCTATCAAGTTTAGAGATGTACACTCCTTTTCCCTGCATGGAAGTCAAATTAGAAGTTTAGTCTTACAACCTTCTCCCTTTCCTCTCTTTTTTACATCATCCTTCTTTTAACCTTTCAACAGTGGAATAGTCAGGCATGGTGCTGTCCCAAAGTAGTAGAGAATAAACATGGGAAATTTTTAAAGTACTTTTCTATGCATTTTTTCTCATTGCTGTTTCAGAAAAATATTTTGTAAACAGTTATGTCTAGTAAAAAAAGTATTTTTTTATTGTTACATAATTCATTTTTCAGGTGAATTTTTTTTTGCAGTAGTTTTTGACGATACTCCCAAAAGAATTTAATGGATATATCCGTCCCTTACTGCTGAGTAGTTTTAACATGTGCACAGCAATCACCTATTCCGATAACTTTTCTGTTTGAATTGTTTCTTTTCACAGCTGCATTCAAACTGAAAGTCAATTAGCCTGACAATGCCTGCTCAACATGAATAAAAACATAGTTTTTCTTGCTGGATATTGGTCATTTATACAGTGTTTATATCTATTACACTCATATTTTATTTAACAAAATATAATGAATTATATAGAATAAATAAATACAAAATGCATGATTCCAAAAATCTGTGACTTATTTTGTGTAATCTGTCTGTAGGTCAAAGATTTCTATTTATGTTAAAAATAAGCAGAATAAAAAAATTTAAATCAATGGATATTTTTGGAGAATATAAAAATTTATTTTAAAATGTATACAACTTAATTATATCATTTAATGAATGGTTCTTTCTCCATTGTATATTAATTGGTTGTGTTTATTTAGTTTTACACTAGTTATTTTTATGTTTTGTTTTTGGAGAAATCTGAAAAATGGTACAAACTAATTGTCTCTAAGATTTAGTTGATGTAATAAATAAAGAATATTGATTGAATTGTACTAATTCTTATTATTGTTTATTTTTAAAGTGTTTTATTGTTAAATAGGAAGTGGTTCTTACCTATAGACGTCATCAATGTAAAAAAAATATATATATATATATATATATATATATAGTTACCAGTTTGTACAGTTCAAAATTATTATAACATAAGTACAGTTTATCATAAAGTTCCATTTTGTTTCTTATTTAATAACCTTAAATATATTAATTCTGTACCTAGTTGATTTACAACACGTCTTCCCAAGATTCCATTAGCACCAAAGACAGTAGCTACAACACCACTAAATGAAGATCTTCCTCCAGTTCCTCTTTTAAATGAAGCCAAGTTTTGTTCTGATGAGTAATTCCTTTTAAACTGATGAGGAAAATAGATTGTAGTAATGATTGGTAGTTGTCCTAAAATATTAAACAATTGAAGGTAAATATTTTAATTCAGGATAGAAATTATTTATCTAACCTATACTTTACATCATAATATCAAACATAATTACAAAAGTACTTAAAATAAGTTGTTTATCTATATAAAAAGAACTTATTCTTCTATTTTAGATAATGTTAAGAATTAAAAATTGTAAAACAGCAACCACACAGAGGGTTGTATATAGCAAAATATAACCTACTTGAACCTATAACCGGTGCATACAGTTTAATCTGCCAAAACAAACATTTTAACCCTTTCTGGGTTATTCTTCAGGTAAATCACCTGGATCAAACACGAATACGAAAAAATTTGAACAAATCCAAACGCTGTTGAGTTTGAATTGTTTGGTTCGTTTGTGTATTCTGTCACGTGACATGTTTGGAAGTGCTTGAACTTAACGATCAATGTCCAAACGCAAGGGAAAGTTATGTCAAAATACATAACATACGTGAGAGTGAGATAAATAATTAACAACGATCTCACATGTTCCCCAGTAATTTTTCTTTATTCTTTACCATGTAATAAATAGTATAATGCTTCTCTCCATATGTAGTAAGTTCTACCATGCCATGGAGAGGCTAATCTCGTCTCTTGTATTAATGCATGAGGATGTGTCATATGCCTTAAAAATTTCCATCTCCTCTAACCATTTCAGGTGGTCAATGTGTGGTGTGGTGACAATTAATTGTGCTCGAGTGAAGTCCGCCACAATTTCAGGATCATTTGCATAAGTGGAGAGTGAGGTGGTGCATCTATTGCATTGTATATCAGAGATATGCTCTTTTAACCTAACCCCCAATGAATGTTTAGTCGATCATATGTATACCAAATCCCTGTTAAACCGGTTATCCCTTAGCGAGACTGTATAGATGCCTGATAATCTCTCCATATTGGATCGGTCTTTTCTGTTATGTAAGCGAACAAAGTACTGCATCTTCTGTATGTCAGGGTAACCTTTTGTTTTTTTGCGATGGTGCTGTATAAAGACCTTAAGAGGGGGTTGAACATAAGAGGTATCCTCATATTTTCCATCCTCGTGCTATTGCTTTGCCCCACTGCTGTAATGGTGGAAGAAGCCTGCACCTGTTTATGGTGCTCCGAGATTTTCCATATCATATTGTGGTAACCATGGGACCTGGCAATGCCTTCCAAATATTTTAACTCTTCTGCGAGCGCATAATGCATAGAAGAGTGCATGTAGGCTCGTTTAACCAATGCCCTGGTTAAACAAGAAGGGGTTAAGAAAACGTTCGTTTTGGAAGGTTAAACTGTACGCACCGGTTATAGGTTCAAGTAGGTCATATTTTGTTAATTTAAAATTGTATTGACTTTTTAAGTTTATTCAAATTCAAATTAAGTTTTTGCAGTAATGTATGCAATATTACATTAAGCTGGGAGATTATATACGCCAGACAGAGACAGTAAAGATAAAATATGACAAAGTAGTGTAGCCTGTCGGAAGCTTATAACACAATTTACAGAGGAGAGGAAAAACAAATCTTGAGAATATTTTCTAGACTAAAGGAATAGGAAAGTTTACTCCAATAAATCACTAATGAAATAGTTATCATTCTAAAAATGTTTCAAAGTTTCTCTAATAAGAGAGAGAACAGGGAGAGAGCCTCTGATAAGAGGATCAAAACAGAAACCTCCTAGATTTTTTCATAATAAAAATGTTTATTTGGAAGACTGTCTATCTTAATGAATTAAAATAAACTATGTTAACATGCTACATACAATTATATAAAAATATATGATAAGATTAATTTATTCTACACCAGGGGTGGGCAAGCAAGAGTTCAGTGGGAGCCGAAATGTAGGTTTTGCAAAATGCATGAGAGACGCAGTTCTGTACTTTTTTATTCTGTACCACAGTTCTGTACTGCGATTTTATTATATAATATAAATATAATATAAAACAAATATTAAATTTTTTAAATAAACATATTTCACAAAATTGTGGAAATAAAATTGTAAAAATAATAATAAAAAACAGAAATTAACACTTTCAGCAAGAGCCGCATGTAACTCAAAAAGAGCCTCATGCGGCTCTCGGAGCCGCATTTGTCCATGTCTGTTCTATACGATGGGTATAAGAAGTCATTGTCTCTGCTATTTATGCAGATATTGGTAACAAAATGATTATAAAGGTGCATTAATTTAGTTGAGTAACCACAGCAGCTAGTTTATCCTTATTACTTTGGTTTTTATATCATGAACTGTTAATATATAAATAAAAATTCAATTGATGTCTTTGCTACATCTAAGATAAATTCAACAAACAAATTATGGTAATATTTCTTAATTTGGATAACTGCATAAATATAACTACATATATTTAAATAAATTTCAAGACAAAAATAAAACAGTCAAATTAATAAAAGTAAACAAAAACAATTTTTTGTTTACTTTTATTATTATTTTTATTATTATTGTTCATATATATAAAATGGCCACAAAGTCCCTCTGCATTAAATTGGGTCCCGAATTAATTTTTTTTATTTTATTTGTTTTGCAAAGATCAGTATGACAGACTCTGATGAGTGTGCAATGCCATAGAACGGTAACAGCCAAATCTAGCCGTAAATATAACCAACATATCACTTATAAATGATAGAAATAGACCTACTTTTTGTATATATGGAACATATAAACATATTTGTGGCCACATATTTACAACTGTTGTGCAATTTGGTCCATCAATTGTACAGTTTTGGCACCATTGCTGTAATTAATTATGTTCATAACTACTCCATTTCACCTTACAACAAGTTAATCTTACAACAGTTGAAGGGTCCCTTTAATAACTTGGCGACATGATCAATACTCAGAATGCAAAGAAAATTCATAGGTGCATAAAGTAACTTGTAATTAACATACATAGAGACTTTATTTCCACTCGGTACTTAATAAAGTTTAACCTATCTTTTAATTCTATTAGATATATAAATGCATCAAATTAAACATCATATTTAACACAAAATCCATTCTAATGCATAACTTGCACATTATTCTACAAATAGAGCAGAAGTTACTTTTAGGTAAGTTGTGTACACATGTGTAAATACACAAATTATCTAAAGTTAACTTTTATCAGAAATAGAAATAAGTTAAGGCAGTGAAAGTATATTTTTTCTAAGTTTAATTTTACGTAACTAAAATGTCTATTTCAGTAACTACTGTTAATTTAAAGTTAAATTTTAATGCATATTTACTAGAACAACCCCGAATTTGTAAAATAACAGCAGCCATCTTATTTCGTTGGGGTTTTTTTTTTTTTCTTCTTCTTCTTGACAACAGATGGCAGCAAATATACTATTAAATATAGCACAAAAATAGCCAATAAATAAATTCTATCAGCGTCGGTAGATTAAATTACAGTCGACCCCCCTATAACGTACGTTCCTATAACGACAATTCCTATAACGTAGCGAAAAAATTGTAGAAACTTTCGTATAAAGTACCTCCTATAACGTCGTTTCGCGACAAGATTGATAGAGTCTGGACCAATAGTGGATGAGCAGCCGAACTACTTTCCTCCGACCCTGCGCCACGCTACGGAGCGGCTAAATTGAGTTTGCTATCGTCTGTTTAGTATTATATATAAATTAGGTACTGTACATATAATTATATATTAACTTAATTTATTGTAACTTTATTATAATTATATATATGCTTTCTGCCGCCTGGCAACACGCTACGGAGATTTTAGGCTAATAAGTTGAGTTTATTATCGTCTGTACAGTATGTAAATTAGGTACCGTAAGTCTAATACAGCACTAATTTTATACATTTCTTGTGAAAGAAACACTTCTTATTCAACGGCCATAAAAATTATTTATATTAATGATGTCTCCAAAGTTCAACGAAGTCTTCGCAGAAAAATAAGTTGTTAGAAATCGCGGCAGCCGTTTAATGTGCTGTTCCGCGATGAAAACAGCTTTAAGCAACGGCGTAGTCGAACGGTACACACTCGGTAAGTAATCCTATAATTTTTTGTTTATAGCGTAGTTTATACGGATTATTCCCAAAAAATTATACGTGTTTTGGAAATGTTGAGTGGAATTAGTCTAGAATCGGTTAATTTTATAGAAGAAAACCTTTCAAACAGCCTTAGTCCGTAAAGTTCCCACCTATCGGGCTGCGATTGGCTCATGTATTTAATCATTCCTACAACGTAATTTTCGGTTAGCGTTGAACGTATCTAAGCGTTATAAGGGGGTCTACTGTAATTAACTGGTCTTTCGACTACTTATCTTCAGTCGTTGCTAAAATCAACTAGAGACAAATATTACCACTAGGAGCATTGCAATCACTTCAAGAGCGCTGGATCGAATCGCTGTGAGGTCGAATGTTTTCTTTTTATTGAAAGATATACATTACATACATTTAGTGGAGCACTCCCTCTGACCTGTAGCATTAAATGCTACTGGCTTGAGGTATTCCTCTTTTAATTAACCCTGCTTCGCATATGCTTTGCAGGTAGTTATGATTATATAGTCGCGGTCGTAGCCGCAATATTTTAATACCCGACAATTCTATTTTTTACATTAATTATATTTTTGTTGAGTAAAGTATTTGTTGTCATTAGTTTGACAATGAACTATGAGAGAAATTTTTATGTTCTGTTTTTATAACAAGTTTTTATAAATTCATTGAAATAATAATATATGTTAACATTATTTATAAGGCTACTTTTCCTAATAGGCCAATTGTAACCTTCTTTATTACAAACTAATTTTAACTCGTTTCTTAGTTTTTCATATTGCATACAGTCAAATAAGATGTGTGTGGGTGTTTCACTTACCCCACAAATCTCACAGTTTTCATCATCTCGATGATTAAATCTATAATGATATTTCGCAAAATCTCCATGTCCTGTCACGAATCTTGTGAATTTGTGTCCAATTTGTAGATGTTTGTTATTTAACCTCTGCTTAATATCTGGTATGTATTCAGAGCTCCCTTCCTTTTGTAGTTATTTCCCACCGTTGTTGCCACTGTAATATGTATCTTGTGACTACACGCCATATTTTAAACCATATGATTTGTATATATATCTTCACTTCACCTTCGTTTGTCCTATTTGTTTACTCTTCTATAATGTTATCGTCTTCCCATTGACTTGAGTGTGTGGGTGGACTGAGAGGAAAGGAATGAATGGAAGGCTTTTGAGAGGGGAAATGAGTGGACTAGATGAGAGCAGGGCCGGCCTTCTCTATAAAGGGGCCCGAGTGCAAGAAACTATTTGGGCCCTACATTTTTTGTAAAATGAAAAAAATTACAAACACGAACATATATTAATGCATGTTTATTTAAAGCGTGATTTTGTTCTTGCTAATACACGAATTACTTCAGAAAAATTATAATTTTTTAATTTCTTTTTCGATGCTTAATATAGCAAATGCATTAAGCGTTCTGCACACATGCTGGATCGAAGATAATTCTTTATTAATTTTAATTTGCCGAAAGAGCGCTCAGCACTTGCTATAGTAACTGGCAACGCAAAGAAAAGTTTTAATACATTTAGAAATAACTCATTATAATTATTATTTAGTATGTATTGTGCGTTATTTACATCCCTTTCATTCAAAATCAAATCCCGTAGCAAACCAATTTCCTGGATTAGGTTTTCATCTATATCTTTGTTATAATGGAACATTTTTCTAATTCATGTTTTTCTAAGGTTTTCATATCAGTGATTAATTTGAAATCAGAAATAATATTTGGTATACTTTTAAATCTATCTTCTATTTGTACAATAACAGTATCAATTAGAGTGTTAAAAAAATAACATCTAAAATTCCTCTACCGGGTTTTCTAAAGCTTCACCTGCTATTTCGGAATATAACCTTTTCCTTTTTCAGGAAAATGTTCTGAAATATTCAAATTACGTGCTAGCACTTTTACTTCGTCTAAAAATGTGTTAAATTTTGGATTTCAGTTTTAATTTTATTGACTAAATTAAAAGCCGACTCAAGAATAATTGTTTTTGCTTGAAATAATATTGATAGCGTTGATTTTACACAACATTGCAAACCATACTATTAAACATAAAATAAATGGCATTTCTTGTATTGAATCCAATAGACTTTTAGCTTCGGATACCGCTGTATTATCGTTACTTACATAAATAAATTCTTCTAGGGCATTACAAGTTTGTTCAAACTGTGTATATGTTACTGTGAATGACCGATATCTGGCGAATGTCAACATTCACACAGTCGTTTCGTGTATGTACGAAATA
>NW_019384379.1:969564-1037422 GCF_000671375.1 Centruroides sculpturatus
AAGGACTTCATCTCCTAACGCAGAAATAATTTGTTCTTGTGATCTATGTGCTAAATGATGCACAATTCTGTTTATATGATACATTAGAACAGAGTCGTATTTACTTAAAACTACGACTATATGCAAATATACATATAATTTTATATGGCCGACGGCCACAGTATTATTTTCATTTCTTAACGCGGGCTATATGGTATTGAGATTTTTTTTTTTAAAGTCGAATTTAGGTGGGGATCCTCGGGAGTTTCCCGAATCAAATAACAAAAACTAAACATTCGCATCACCGAGAATTAGTTTGAAGATTGTCGAAATTCAGAGATTACAATAATAATGTTTACGATAAAATGTACTTTTCGTCATACTGACAACGATAGGAATATTGTCGAGTTTTCTTGTGCATTCTTGACAATGTTAGGGCCCCCTCAATCGCGGGGCCCCGGTGCACAGCATCCGCCGCACCCTCCCCCCCGATGGCCGACCCTGGGTGATAGGAGGAACGAGGGGAAGTTAAGATGGGGACAACAAAGGGAGTTAGGGGAGTGGAGAAACGAGAGCAGACTGGAAGTGAGAGAAGGGAAAGGACGGGAGACTGAGAGGAAGGAGGTGGAAAGGGGAGATCGAAAGGAAAGCCCCTGTAAGTTTGACATTGTATGGTGAGAGAAGAAAAAGAGGACTTTAGAACGAGAGAAAGAAAAAGGAACTTGATTGAGAGGAACCAGACGGATCGCTCCTTTTGGATTAATATCTCAGTGTGAAATAAGAATTGAGTGAATCAGCCCCCTCTCCGTCCGACGAGAAGCCTCATCCACGAGCCCACACAATTTAACCTGCACCATCAAGTTTTGGGTACCCTCTTTCCTTATTCTTTTCTTTCACCTTCTAAATCTTCGAATAAGCCGGCTATATTCAATTAGTTTAAGTAGTAATAGGAACCTAGTATTAAGTAAGACAATTTTAGTTAATCGGATGTTCGGTTCGGGAAAAGGGACAACTAGAATTGTTGGTATCCTATGAAATCCTGTATTTGAACTAGCGAGTTAATAAATAATTGTATTTTATTTTATCTAATCTGGATTGTGTGTCTTTATATAACTCGAAGATTTCACAATGGCGTCCGCACAGGATACCAACTATAACGGCTTGTCTTGCCCGTTGTGCTACCCATGTTCTACCGTAATTTTGTCGTATAAGCACTATTCTGTTTGTATTTGTAATTAATGATTGGTAACATGGCCTCAGATAGCCCTGCCGAAAGCACTATGGTCAGTGACTCAACTGCTCTAAATCCCCCTCTCGTTGTTACTGGATTTTTAGGAATGATCCCCTCTTTCTCAAACTCCCAAGGTGATTCTGTCAATATCATTCAATTTTTCCAAACAATTGAAAACGTCTCAAGATTAGCTGAGTGGAGGGATGATGTAAAGATAGCGGTATTACAGGCGAAACTAAAGGGGGAACCTTTAGATACATTCTTCTGCCTCCTCGACCAATATCCCTCCTCGTCTGGGGATATTAAGCGCGATCTAATTAAATGTTTTGAAAGAAAAGCTAATAAGGAGAGGAATGTGATAGACCAGATTATGTGTATTAAGCAGGGAATGAACGAGCCAGTTACAGACTACATCATTCGGACTAAAACCCTCTATGCTAGGGCTATTAATTAAGAACAATCACAATATGGCCTCATTAAAGGACAACGTCATCATGGAGCGATTCGTGAAGGGACTGAGTACCCGCGTAAAATATAATGTTTTAAGACGTGACCCCAAAACCCTGGAGGATGCGTTCGACTTCGCCGAAGCAGAAGAACAGATTGAAGTGGAATGTGGAAACTACGGGGGGAAGAGGAACATTAACCTTGCGGTCCAAAATCCCTCCGATAATCAAGGACGAGGGAACGTGTCGGTGAATACCAAAGACCCAAATAGCGATCACATTAGAGCATTGGAGAGAGAAGTTAAGACCCTAACCGAATCGGTAAACCGACTGATGCGAACGCAAGAAAAGCGGAGTGGTACAAATAGACCCCGCGCGTGTTTCCTGTGTGGTGACTTAAGTCATATAGACAGGATCTGTCCGACACGTATTAGGAAAGTGTTAAACTAACAGGGAAGCATGGTGAAGATCAGTGCCATGCTTCTACTTCTGTGATAAACCTGACCTCGAGCGCACTTTTGTCGAGTAAAGGTCTTCCCCTTATTGAAGGAAATATTTTCGGTCGTAGTATTAAATTTTTATTGGACACTGGTGCAGCGAACTCGCTGTGCAACCTGGTTGTGTTTGACACCATCCCTAGGGATAGATTCGCAGAATTAAGAATAGAAGATGCAAATTTCGGTATAAGAGGCATCAGTGGGGAAATTAATAATTGTAGGTATCTGTTACATGCCACCTTAAACTTCCAGAATCATCCTTACTCCCTTAAGATAGCGTGTACGAAGTTTCCCGATGATTTTAGAGTACGAGGATATATTGGGTGTGGATATCTTAACAAGGATCCCTAATTTGCTCGATCGGATAAAAGATATTTTCCGCGAAACATTTCTAGCTCCCCGGAGTAATGAAAGCATGTCGTTCAATTGCTCCAACTCTAGCCCAGCCGGTCTACCGAGCCTAATGGGGCTCCATGCCCAAGTGCAGGATAGGATCCATAACATATTTAAAAAATACCCAAATTGCTTCGCTTCTACTATTACTGAGCTCAATGGCACCCAGTCATTCATGCATAAACCCCTCATCGATTCTCCATATCCGGTGAACATCCGGCAGTATAGAATCCCTGAGTGTTACCTGAGAGAACTCAGAAAATTAATCTTCTCATACGTTGAAGCGGGGATAATCGAAGAGAGTTCGTCAGAGTGGAACTCCCCAGTTCATGTTTTAGAAAAAGAAACCGGCGAGTTGCGCATGACTCTCGACCTCCGACGTATCAATGAGGTGACTAAATTCCAAGAGTTTCCTATGTCCCGTGTTGACGAAATCCTCAGCAAGTTTCACGGCAGTCGTTACTTCTCGGTTCTGGACCTTAAATCTGGTTATTTCCAGATCCCGCTACACCCTTCCGTGAGGCACATCTATGCTTTCTCCACCCCTTGGGGAAGGTATCAGATGTGCCGTTTGCCCCAAGGGGCGAAGAATAGTGGCCGATATTTCCAATATGTGAAGTCAACCCTTCTTGGGCGGTTCGTAGGAATAAATTGTTTTGTATTTCAGGACGACGTAGTCCTATTTTCTAGAACCATCGAGGAGCACCTCCAATTAATTGATAACGTCCTGGGTATATTAAGTAAGGCCAATTTAAAATTACATCCTACAAAAAGTAAGTTCCTCATGGAGGAGGCGTGCTACTTAGGCCACGTGATAAATAAAAATGGTATACTCCCCGACCCTAAGAATGTATGCGCTATCAATGATATAAATCCACCCACAAACGTAAAAGGCGTACGTAGCTTCCTGGCAATGGTCGGGTTCTTTCGTGATTTCATTCCGAACTTTGCTAACAAGTGAGATTGCCCTCCCGTTAACGGAATTGACAAAGAAAGGTAAGAAATTTAACTGGGACTTACGGTGCAGAGAGAGTTTTGAAAACTTTAAAAGGTTATTAACTAAACCCCCGTTCTCATTCACCCTGATTTTTCGATTCCCTTCCACATTTACACTGCTTCCGATCAGTGTGCCGGGGCAGTGTTAGGTCAGATTAGGGATAGTAAGTTCGCACCAATTGGATATTTTAATAAAAAGCTCCATGGTGCGGAACTTAAGTACTCAACTATTGAAAAGGAGTGTTTATCCATCATATTATCCCTCCGGCATTTTAAACCCATTATATTAGGGCATGAGGTAAATATCTACTCTGATCATAAACCGTTAACGTATGTGAAAGCAATGAAGAACCATAATAAACGTCTAATGAGGTGGTCGATGGAGCTATCGGATTATAACTATAACGTGTGCCATGTGAAGGGTAAACTAAACCCAGTCGCTGACGCAGTACAGAACCGCAGAATTTAAAAAAAAGTACAGAACTGCGGCTCCCATACATTTTGCAAAACCTACATTTCGGCTCCCATACATTTTGCAAAACCTACATTTCGGCTCCCACTGAACTCTTGCTTCCCCACCCCTGTACTATAATATAACGAACGTTAAAATGATAAGCATATAAAGAGTTTGGTTAGTTTTGCTCCATGGTTCTCAATCCGTTGTCGGCGGATCACAAGTGCTCCGTGAAGCCACTTCAAGTTTCCGAGAAAAAATCAAATATACAATTAAGTTCTATTAATTATTATTATTTTGTTAAATACGGGAGTATTTTAAACTACATTAAAAGTAGCATGTGTAAAATACTCTTACCACGTCTATGTTTTTTATGCAAGTTAATGTTTTCATTCGCAGTGTGTAGCTTTTATTATAATCTCATTCTACTATATTCATAAGGTGACCATATGGTATTCTAAGAGGTAGCAATGAGGTAATAGTGTTACACGTTGACAGTAGTTAAACCTAATGTTGCTTTCGTTAATGGTAAAATGAATGCTATTGCTTATAGAATCTTCCATTTGGTAAAATAATTGGAAGTGCCTATTGAATGTTTTGAGAAGACAATGCTTGGAATTAGCAGTAATAGCATTGGAATTAGCAGTAATAGTATTACCAATTAGCAATTGGAATTAGCAATTGGAATTAGCAGTAATAGTATTACCAGCAGAAGATATTTATTCTGAAGTTAAAACAGTTGCAGAAACGGAATTAGGACTTATAATTAGGACTTATAACTTCCAATCCATACAGAAAGAAAGAATGTGTGAGCTCTTACACCTACGTAAGATTTCTTACGTAGATGTGTGCAAGATACAAATGTCTCCTAACTTACACCCAATGACAAACGCGTTAGCAAAATTGGCAAACTGTAGGCTATTGCTTTGCAAATTTTGTTAACCGCTCCCTCTGTCAATTGGATTAGTATCGCCATATCTAGCTTACACATGAGAAATAACGCCACGGAGTAGTTTGTTCCTCTCAGGGGCGGACTGGCCTAAGCCCTAAAATTTTTGTGTGGAAAATTTATTCCCAGCCCAGCCCAGCCCACAAATAAAAAAAAATGTATTTTTTCTATTTATATTTAAGTATATTCAAAATACAACATTAACAAAAATTACAATAAGCACAAGTCTATATTCTACAATATTAATTTTTTATTTAGAAGTTTGCTTTGTTGAGCAATAATATTAATCACATCATCAGAATGTATTTCGTTTAAAAAATCCTTCTCCACTAACATTAACACGAAGGCTTCTAGATTTTCTTGCGAGATACTTATAAGTATCTTAGCCTGCTTTTAATTAATTTTAACATAGAAAAGCTTTGTTCACCGGACACTTGTGTTACAGACATAGATAGCAGATATTTGTATGCTTGACCAAGTATAGAATAAGCGCCACTTAACATGTTATATCTGAATAATATATTATAACAACAAATAGAGCAATTTTTGCAAGCAATGCAGTAAGAGGATAAAATCGCATCTTTATTAGTTTCTACTTGATCATCAGTAGAATGTTCATTTTCGTTTAATTTTATAAAAGTTTCATTGACATTTTCCTTTAAAATATTCCATGACGATTTAAAATGTTGCAATTCTGAAATAATATTGTGTTGAGTAGCTACTGGATTAAACTGTATTAAAATACTGCTTAATTTTTGAAATGCGTTTTCAGGAATATTTAGTGATGGTCCCGTAAATTTTGGTCTAATGTGCTTTGAACTCGCTGTAAGATGACAGTCGAACTCTCCCCGGTTGCTCTCTCTCCCACCTTCCCTGATCTAGATCGAGGACGTGTGAATTTGGTCCGGGAATGCGACAATTAAATCGTCTTACACTCGTTCCTGTTTACGAAATAAATCGTCGATATATTAGCTTTAGCTCGACAACCAGTTTCCCATTGGAGGGGGTGGGGTCCCGGCCTCACACTACAAAATAGATTATTTTTAATTAAATCGTTTGGAATACAGAGAAATTATTATTGAATAACATTTTTTACTTGCCTAAAATAAAGGAAATAATATAAGTGGCCATTAAATTTGTTATGACTACAATCATTGCTTTGGTGGCTAGGTACAAAACTAATAACGTGCATTTCTATAGTTTAGCATTAAGATTCATAGGAGTGGTGAACAGTTTCTAGCAATGTAAACAAATGACCAATTTTCTCTGTTTAGAACAGCGTTTCTCAACCTCTAAGGAATCGTCGCCCCCTTTAACGTAGTATCGCCCTCTTCAATAAAACCGTTACGTAGTAGCGCCCCCTTCACTCCAAAATTCCGATGCCGAGGGCCAAGGCTAACGCCAAATTCATACTGCATTGAATAGACTAGTCACTAGTATAATGTTATTTGTTTGATTATTGTACGATATAACGAATAAAATATCTAATTATTCTTAATATAATGTTTTACTATATCGCCCAGAAAATTGTTTTTCGCCTCCAAAATATAAATTGTTACTAATCGCCCCCCAACATGGAAAAACGCCCACATGGGGGCGATATCGCCTCCGTTGAGAAACATTGGTTTAGAAGGTAGTTTTGATTATTTTTCTCTTAGGATGCTTTCTGTTTGGGCCGAATCGAGCTAATGTAGTGTTTGACTCAGATCGGCCGAACTAATTTAACTTCGGATACGGGTAGCGCCGGGTAAAATGATACAGGCCTACACATATACCTATATTATACCTAAAAATTAAAATTTACCTTACTTAACAAAAAAATAAATGAATTTTTTAAAATTAAACTTAACCAAACGGTACGTTATATACATATTTAAAAAAAAACGGCCCAAATTGTATACGGCCCATGTGGAATTTTCCACATTTTCCACATGGCCAGTCCGCCCCTGGTTCCTCTTATTTTTTATATCAATTTATAAACGAAAAACGTCTCTAATTATTTCACGTTTTCATTATATATACACGAAATTTTTTTAAAATAGTCTTCTGTATTTTGGCTATAAACTGGCGATTAATAGGTCAATAGCGGAGTAATACGGTTGCATCCTTATGGTCAAAGCTTATTTGAATTGTGTGTTTTGTTTTGATTGATTAAATATAAGAAGAGCTATATTGTATTTGATAGGTTTGTATTCGTTTTTGTTGCTCAGATTAACTATCGATAATATCCTTGCTAAATCCTGCTAGAAATTAAAATAAATTACAGTTAGAATAACTGATTTATTTTAATATCTATAAAACACTTCTTTGACAAAATCTCAGTTCTTATTGAATTAGAATTTGGTAGAAGTTACCTTTAGTCAGCATTCACATATACGTTCTGTTTCGCTTTATATTTTATTAAATGAATATCTACCTGTCTAAAGTGCCCATTTAGTAATGATTTGCTCTAAGTATTTACAGTCGGTACATCACACGTTTTAATTGATGCAAATTATTATTTCAAAATAGCCCCTTTAGACAGATGTTCGTTTAATAGTGACCAAAAAGTGATAGAGAACTGGGCACTTATGCAGTTTGAAAGGTTTTCTTTCATAAAACAGAAATTTTGGGGATGATCTATCAATAGTACATTTTTATGGGTTACTACATTTTACACCTAGACCCTTCATTTTATGAATTGCTTTATTAGAAGGTAAATATATTGAAGTTTATAAAATAAAATAATTTTATAATTTTATACATTTTTTACTTTAGTATCATCTAATTACAGTGGAACCTCGCTTAATGAGCAAGTTGCATAACAAGCAAAACAAATTGTAAAAAAATGACTCACTTAACAAGCAATGTTTTGCATAACGAGTGACAAGGAGAGGGGAAATCCTGGATTTTCGCATGCTCCATCAGACTGTGTTTAGCTAGCATTTAAGTGTCGCTTGTGATCACAAATTTTTCCAAACTTGTGTTCACACATATTACATATAAACATCAACAATCATAACTCGTTATATAATAAACATGCCATCTCATACTAAATTTAATGACCAATTCCAAATTAAATTTTTAAAATGTCTAAATTAAAAATTAATTATTTATAGTTATTAAATTTAATATGAGATGGCAGCATAACTTCCTACCTCTAGTCAAATTAATTAATTTCCAATATTTAATTATAGTCTTTACATAGCCCAGAAATTTGGCACATTGTTTAGTGTCTTCATCAGACATTATCTGTGGTTTTTTTTTTGTTTTCAGCAAATCGAATTTGCATTTCAGGTTGGTTCATTCCATGCTGGAAGAAAAGATGAAGATGATTCTTGCTTCTTAACAATGTATATTGTGTAATTTTCTTTGAATAAACATTATGCATAAAATATTTGAGTATTTTTTCTTCATGGAATGTATTATTGTATTTTACATTAATTTCTATGGGAAAAACTATTTAACTTAATTAGTAAGATTCGCATTATGAGTAAGATTCTGGAACGAATTATGCTCGTTAAGTGAGGTTCCACTTACATTTTGAATTTACAAAATAATTCTGAAAGAAAGCTGAAAACAAATCTGTATAAAAACAATTTTTAAAGATTAACTAAAAAAAACACTGCATTATTAGATTAAGATTATATAAAATTTTTATATTGGCAAATAAATTCATTTTCAGTGGAATAAACTAAAAATTTTTAGATTACAAAGTTCTGAAGTGCGGTACATATTGCATTTTATATTCTCTGAATTAATTTTGCATATTGTTGTTTAGAAGTATGTGATTGTTAATTATACTCAATATAGTCAAAACTGTGTTGGATGAACGAAACAGTTACTTTGTCTTATTTATAGCTGTTGATAACAAACAAGTTTTTCTATCGTATATTTGGAATTAAGTTTGCTTGAACAAAGTAAAGGATTTCAAAAATTAAAAAGCTGACAAAAGAAGTATTTTTTCATCTATTTCTCCTTGTGTATATAATGACAATTTAAAAGTTGTGTACTGCTAAACTGCAAGAATCCATGTCTTCTGAATGAACACAATACACAAACTGGTATGACATTGCATGGGGTACTTGTCCTTACACTTGTTCATTTTGCCCAGAAAGTGTGTACATTTCATTCAGAAAGTGTACACTTTAACATCAATTTGATGTCATATTTTCAGTTTTACATGAACAAGTTTAAAAATGGTCAGTTTGACATCATTTTTAAACTTGTTCATGTAAAACTGAAAATATGACATCAAATTTTTTGCTTATACTTATTTACCTTTTATTTCCTTTTGCTAATCAGCCCAACACTTTTTCTGCTATCATTTTCTGGGGTGGGCTGTAATTCTCGCTGAAATTGTAGTTTTTTAATGTAGTGTAGGACCTACAAAAACTTGTCTTTTTCTTCTACCAGCGACCGCCCGTGTAAGGCTTCACGATCCCCCTGGGGGTTGCAACCCACAGGTTGAAAAACACTGCTATAGATAATGAAATCCCCACATTGAACACATATCAGTTGTCTCTTGTTGAAAAAATTGTTTTACTTTTAAAACCATTCGAAGAAATTACTGTGGAAACCAGCAACCGAGAAACCACCTCATCTTCAATAATTTACACAATAGCGCTTATACTCTGAAATTATTCTTATTATCAAAAGCAAAGAGCAGTAGTTCCTTTAGTGGCAATAATACCACAATAGAAGGACTAGAAAATTCAATAAAAAAAAACATTTTCAGCATATATATTGGGTTGTTCGGAAAGTAATTTCGTTTCTTTTACCACTAGACGGATTATTCGTATTTTTCCCGCCATTTTCATTCTAAACTGTATTATCATTATATATTTTGACAGCTAGCATTTTAAATTAAGGCTTATTTGTAAAAAATTTTGTTTGATTTTCTGCAATTGTTTATTTTTTGTGTCCCATCAAATATGGACGGTCGAAAGCAGCATTTTCGGCATATTTTGTTCTTTTATTACCAAAAAGGTAAGAATGCTGTTCAAGCGAGGAAAAAATTGTGACATGTATGGAGAAGATGTATTAACAGAACAACAGTGCCAAATCTGGTTTACAAAATTTCGTTCTGGCAATTTCAATATTGAAGATGCACGACGTTCTGGATGGCCAGTTGAAAGCCAATGAAAACAAAATAAAGGTACTGATTGAAGCAAACTGCCGAATAGCAACGCGTGAAATCACTAAGAGATTAAATTTTCAAATTGAACTGTTTATGATTATTTGAAACAAATTGGTTTTGTTTCAAAGCTCGCTATATGGGTTCCACATGCTCTTAAAGAGAGATGCTCTCTTTGGTGGGATTTTAAGGAATTTTTTTGAGCTTTTACCAGACAGTTTAAGAATTGATTCGAAAGTGTACTGCCATCGAGTAAACAAATTGAGTAATATCATAAAATAGAAAAGGTGACCAGAATTGATCAACAAAACAGATGTAGTGTTTTACCATGATAATGCCAAATTTCACACAAGTTTGGTAACTTGTCAGAAACTGTTATAACTTAGATGGGATGTGTTATCACACCAACCATATTCACCAGATCGAGCACACTCAGATTATTACTTGTTTTGGTCTATACAAATTTTTTTTAACTGTAAGACATTTACTTGAAATGAAAATGTCAAAAATCACTTGGATCAGTTTTTTGTAAGCAACGATCAAAACTTTTATGAATGTGAAATCATGCTACTACCAGAAATGACAACAGGTATTTGACCAAAATGGTTAATATATAATTCAATAAAATATTTATTTATTATAAAAATATTGTATTTTTTTCCACGGAAAAAAAATGAAATTACTTTGAAAACAACCCAATAGAAAACAAGTCTTTACACTTGTAATCTTTATTAGATCCAAGATTCAAAATGAAATTTCAAAAAAAAGAAAAAATGATATGGTAGAGGAAATAAAAAGATGAACAATTATAGCTTAGATGATAACGATAATTCAAAATCTCAAGAATTAAATCCTGAAGCTTCTATTTCTGGAGATGATCAAGATGGAGGATAATCTCTACGTTTTTTTAATTTATTTGATGCTTCTGGTAAATGAAGAATGAATAAGAGCATGTTTTTAAAAAGGAAGAAAAAATGAAACAAACAAATGTTTCAATCAAGAATTAGAAAAATATTTACATTTACCTCTTATACAAAGGCATAGTGACCCATTTTTGTGGTGAAGTTCAAAAGAACTTTTTCCTAATTTGAGCAAAATAGCTATGAAATATCTAAGTGCCCCAGCATCTTCCATTGAAAGTGAAAGAATTTTTAGCACTGGAGATAACATTTATGAACTGGAAAGAAATAGGCTATGCCCTGAAAATAGTGAAATTCTCATGTTTATGCATTACAATTTAATGGTTTTAAAGTTTGAATATTAAATTTGTATTAGTTTTATATATTTAAAGTTTAAACTTTAAATAAAAGAGATAGCTTTGAATAGGTTATATTATACCTTATAATATGTATTGATAAAAGAAATAATTTAACTTAAAAATTTTTTAAATATTTAGCTTGTCATGTAATAAATAATAAATATATAACAAAAATTTATTATTTTTTATTCCTTGCCATTCTAACAAAAATATTAAAATGCAAAATTGGCTGATTATTAAAACCGATTAATCAGGGAAATGGCCGATATGGCCAATTACTGATTATTTACCAATTAATCAGTGCATCCTTAGTTTTGAGTCTAGAACAGCAGTTTCCAAAGTGTGCGCTGCGGCATCCTAGGAAGCCATGGCTTCCTCACAGGGGCGCCATGAAATATAAAATTTTCATAATTTTACTTCCACTTTCAATTCAATGTGATAAGATGCAATATCTAGTAGATCTGATGCAAATCATTAACTCAGTAATAAAGGTAGCACATAGAATTACAAAATGTAGAAAGCCTCATACCATTGCAGAAAAACTCATTCTACTGGTTGATGTAGATATGGTGAACATTATGACCAGTAGGTCTGCTAGGTAGCAACTTTCAAAAGTGCCTTTGTCCAGTAACACTATTGGTCGCAGAATACAGCACATAGCAAAGGACCTCCAATGTTCAGTTATTGAAAAAATAGAAGAGAAGGAATTTGGGTTGCAGCTGGATGAGAACACAGATAATAATAATGATGCTCACTTTGTTTGCTATGTACAGTTTATTGATAATAACAACATTGTAGAAGACACACTCTTCTATAAAAGTATCACTGCTGGTGCTAAGGCTCACGACTTGTTTGAGGTCCTTGATATTTTTATATTCAAAAATAATTTGGAGTGGACCAAATGCATTGGTATCTGTACTAATGGTACTTGTTCTATTTCTGGGTGTTATAGAGGATTGCAAGACTTTTTGGAAGAAATGACCCTGATGCATTGTGGACCCATTGCATTATTCACAGGGAAGCACTTGCATCAAAATATGAGAGTCCTGCATTGAACCTGAATATGTAGTACATGTAGTATACTTTATAAAAACGGCTGTTGAAGGCAAAGATTTTTCAAAAAACTGTGAGGATGTGAGAACCAAGCACATGTCTTATTTTGTAATATAGCACTTCGAGAAAGTACAAAACATTTTCATAAGAGCGATGGCTGTCTCAGGTAATGCTTTGTCTCATACGTTTGAACTGCGACAGGAAATTTATATTTTTCTTTAAGAGGAAGACGATAAGTATGCCAATAATTTTGTGATTGAAGATGTTTTGGTAAAACTAGCATAATTATGTGATATTTTTGAAAAGCTGAATGCTCTGAATCTCCCTGCAGGGAAGCAACATGCACCTTTTAAAGTCGATTGAGAAAATTTCAGCTTTTATAAAAAAAAAAGAATTAAAACTATGGAAAAGAAAAATAAATGAAGATGGAAGAAAGGATGTTTCCCCTTGTTATTACAGTGTTTGACTTCCAATGGAGTTGATTTCTCTTGAAGTATGAACTGTATTTTTGAAGAAGATTTATCACAGCCTATCCACCTGGTTTGAGAAATATTTTCAAAATATTTCTCAAACAAGTATCATATTGATAAATTTTCATGGATTCAAGATCCATTTAATGCCAGTGCTCCATCTGAATTTACTGCTGTAGAAAAAGAGAATCTTATTGAGTTGTCTTGTGACAATACATTGAAAAGAAAATTTAGCAGTATGGAATTAACTGAACTTTGAATATCAGTAAAAGATGAATATCCCTTCTGAGTGGTACAGCTTGGAGAATCTTAATTTCATTTGCAACTTCTTATTTGTGCAAAGCTGAGTTTGTGGCTGTGATAAAAACTAAGCATTGCACGAAAATTAATGTGGAGAAGAAATGAGGGTGGCTGTTTCCAGTTTGATTCCAAGGTTTGAGAAAATGTGCAGTGATCAACAGGCTCATCCATCCCACCAATTATAATTAATTGAATTTGTTCAATTACATCTTTTTGTTACCTTAAATACATGTTTTATTTATTTTTTACTTAATGTCCTAACTCTAATTAAAAAGATATTGACTGTTTCCCTATTTTGCAAATTGTGCTTGTTAGAATTTGACATTAGGGCACCCTAGGAAAATCTGAATTTAGCAAGGGCACCAAGAATCAAAAAACCACTGGTCTAGAACATTCCTGTTTTTAAAGTACTTTTCTTGTATTTCATGTCATCACATTCCTTTCCAAAATTTTCTTCATGCAAATAGTAACATGCTAATTAAATATTACATTAAAGAATTAGAGAAATGTTAGCAAAAACAATAATTATATTTGATCTTTCTTTTAATTATGTTTTTTGATTCAGCAGGTTATTCAAATCAGAAAATAGACTGCTCATTTCCTTGAAGGTATTGTATAATGTTTTATTTTATATATTTGATATACTTTCTGTAATTTCATATTTAAAAAAAACTGAGTGTTATAAATACAATCAGTCCAAAAAGTTTAGAATATTATTGTACATTATATCTCCTTTATTATGAATTACAGACTTTATTCTTTTTAGCATACTATCAATATGTGGTTGACATTGTAGAAGATTAATTTCAGACAAAAGTTATGTTTTTCTTTTAAATCTTTTGTATTGGTTAGATTAGATACAGTTGTTTTTTATAAATATTTGGGACAAGTCTGGTGAGTTTCCAGGCCAATACAAGAGCTTTATTTTTTTTTAGATACAAATCATTCTTTGCTTTTTTGCATGTCATTTAGCTCCATCCTATTGAAAGATTACATCATTATCATGAAAATGATCTTCCATTGTTGGGATGAGGAAATATTTTAAAACATCAGAATGCACATTACCATTTACTGTCTCATTAAGTACACACAGTTTTTCAAGTTCATTATAGTCAAATGAACCCCACACCATAATTTCAGTGGAAAATTTAATAACTCTTAAAAAATCTAGATTGTTGGTTTCACATTTCAAGTGCCAAACTTTTTCTCCATTATGTAAATCAACACAAAACATACTACTCTCATCACTAAAAATGACTTTTTACCATTGTTTGGATGTAAAATACACCTTTTTTTGGCCCAGGTTAACCATTTTTTTTCTTTTAAACTTTTGTCAGATGAAATCTCTTTTTTTGTTTGGCTACTTTTTAACCCATCACCTTCAAATAATTGTAAACCATTGTTTTTGAAAGTGGTTTTCCAATTACAGATTTCAATTCTTTTGACATCTGTTGCATGCTTGCATGTCCGTTTTGTTTTTAAATTTTTAAAGTGCTGATTTCTGTTGTTTTTGAAGAAATTTTGAACAACCAGAGTGTTTTTCAGCATTTAAACTTCCAGTTTCAGTAAACTTTTGAATTACTTTTTGCACTGTAGCCTGCAAACAATTCATTTTTCTTGCTATTTGTTGTTATTTAACATTTTCTTCATGTAAAGCAATAATTTTGGCTCTGATCCAATTTTATTGTTGACAGTTTATACCATATTACACGCAGATTATATTGTGGTAAAATTTACATATTTTATCACGATATACTTATTAATTTATTTCATATTATTCTAAACTTTTTGAATGTCATGCATTTAAGTAAAAAATTATGACTTTTTAACACTATTTAGAAATGAATTTTTTAACATGAAAATATAGCTAAAAGACTAGACTAAGTATCATTTATTTAAATTTTTCATAATTTTTTATTTCATTGATTTCTTGTTGTTCAAGGGTTGATACTTTATGATGGAGTTAAATTATTCTAAATGTTTTGAACTTGACTGTACATTATTAGGTTTATAGGTTAAATTACCATATATTAGACCTAAAATAATTGCACATTTTCAAATCTTAACGTGTTAAGATTTGAAAATTTTGATAAGATGATTGGGGAAAGAAAATGACTTCAGGTAAACAATTTTGAGTTATTCTGGTTCAAGTTTTCAATATATTTAATATTTTTTTTGTTGCTTTCTAATCCACTGTATTTCAATTTTTGATTTTGTTGGTTTCTAATTTTTAGTAATTTGTCTGTCTCTTACAATTAGATTATTAATTTTCTGAACAAAGATTTAATTTTAAAAAATTATGTTTTATGAGAATACAAAAGTTAATCAAGAGTTGTGGCAGTGACTGTGCACCAAGTAAAAAAGTCATTGGCTGACTGTATATATACAGGAATCATAGTTGCTGATTTTTGGGGATTGATTTCTCTGCCCCAAATGCCTATAGTAATTCTAAACATCTCATTCAAAAGATAGTTGTTTTTTTTAAATAGTGTGTAAAATTTCAGGGTTTTCTGTAAAAGGTTGCCACTTTTACAACTTCCACATTGATCAAAATGAAATGATCCCCATGAAGCTGTTTTACTTTTATTCCTTATTTTTTGCTTTTAAGGATAAAATTGCATTGAAATGAATATTTTTCATTCAAAACGTTATCCAAAATAAGAAAAACTCAAATATATGACACTTTTTATAACAATTTTACTAATCTCATGTAGAAAGCATTTTGGTCAGTAGCTGTTATCACTGAGTGCCATTAACTGAGTACATCATCATCTTGGGTCTTGATGTAATAACACAATCATTAATCAAAAAATAATTGATATCCAAACAAAAACATCTGAGATGTAAAAATTTCACTAAATAAAAAATTATGACAATTTAGATGACAGTCAAATTTTTTATTAGGAGTTTTTCTTTGATAATAATAAACTTACCATTTCAAAGCAGTAACCACAAGATTTTTACTTAAATTAATGTTTTTTACATTTTGCTTTGAAATGCCAAGCTTATATTTATCAGAGAGAAACACTCATTCAAAAGATGCATTATGCAAATAATGCATCTTTTGAATTATCTCATCATTATGCAAATAATGTTTGATTCTATGCAGCAAAAAAACTCTTAAGAAAAAAATTTGATTGTCATCTAAATTATCATAAGTTTTTACGATAATTTTTAGTGAAATTCTTTACAACTCAGATATTTTTGTTTGGATTATTAAATTCCTTTAAGTAAAATTATTAGCTTTCACAAGTAATTCCATTTCTTGCTTGAAATGCTTTTAAAGTTTTACAGAGTATAGCTATTTTAACTGAAAAAAGAAAATTTAATTGAAGTTTGGTTTATTATTTTTCTAAGTTATATTACCTGAATAGGTTATGATCTATAGAAATAATTTCACAAAGCTAAATGTAAACTGGAATTTTATGCTTTTTTTTTTTTATTGAATATTTGATATTGCTACTGAAGAAAGAAACAAAATAAATCTAAGTGTATAAATCAAATGTCTCTTCAGAAAAATAAAACATTTATCAGGTTGTAAAAGTTAAATTTAGACATCTTGAAAAGACACTTTTTTGACAATTAACTAAATAATGATTATAGTTCAGTTTTGTAGGTAATCACCACAATATCAATCATATCTTACCACTTTTGCTGCAAATTTTCAATCCTATGAGCATAGAATGACTAACTTTTTCTTTGAAGAAAGTTTTGAGCATCAAGAATTGTCATTGAACTGTATATTGGTGATAAGGTTCTGCAGGGTATGAAATACATGATAGTCAGTTGGTGCCAAGTCTGGACTGTAAGGTGGATGAGGCAGAACCTGCCAGCCCAGACTGGCTAGCTTCTCTATGGTCATTTTTGCTCTGTATGCTGGCTCATTGTTGTGGTATTATACTTTGTTAGTTTTTGGATGAAGTTCTTTCAACTTGATGTTCAAACAATCTAGTTGTTCACAGTAGAGTTCTTTTGTGACAATAATGTTGGTTGGAAACATCATGATGAAGCCATGTATGGTACTGTACATCCCACCAAACACAGATCTTTATCATCTGCATTATTATCCCTTTGACATTTGCAACAGCTGGTTAATCTTTGTTGATTCAGATAAGTGAACTTTACTTTCTTCAGAATTACTAAAATAGTCAATATCATTAATATCCATTAACAATTTATAAAATTATAACTTCTCATAAACTCTAATTTTTGTTTGAAAGAAAAACTATCAAAAACAAGTCAGATGCTTTCAGATTCCAAAAAGATCATTCAATGTCAAGTGATCAAGGTTTCCAGTGATTAAACAGCCAACTTTGTCGTTTAATGGTTCCTTGACTAATAAAAGAACTGTTGGAGTGTCTTTTAATAAATATTAATAAAATTTAGTTAGTAATTATGTTAATAGTATATAAAATCTATATTAAGTTTGTAATATTTACTAAAACTATTAATCAGGGTTAATAGCAATCAAATGTTGTACTATTTTATAATCTATTTAACACAAATATACAAATTTTTAGTAGTGAAAGGGTTGTGGAAGAAGACGACAATATTACATTTACAGAATAGAGTAAGGAATAAACTCAAATGTTATATGACAGATTAGATATATATACTACTTTTATAAAATATAAAATAAAAGTAATGATATATAAAGAAAATAATTGGAATGTAATAAGTAATTACATTTTATTATATGTATTTAACAGAAAATAATTACATTCACAAATTATTAGATGGACAACTATTTATATGATATTTTTCAACAAAACAAAATAAACGAAGAACTTCTTGATGTCATGCACATTTAACAAATAAAACATTTTGGCAATTATTCTTAACACAGTGTACACTGTCAGTGTTTAAACAAGAAAAACAAACTTGTTTTACATTTAAAAATTCACATTTTTCATGTGTGAGTTCAGAAGCAAACCATGCATATTTAATCAAATTATTAAATATTGATAATTGATGAAGAAGAATTGAATGTAATTTAATTATTCCATTTCTAGTTGTCCAAAACAGTTTCATCGAAAAATCATTACAAAATAATTGTATAGCGTTTAAAATTTCTTTGTTTTACTTGCCTATGAAATCCAACATCTTGGCTAAAAGTTTTACTTGCCTATGAAATCCAACATCTAAAGCAAGCATGGTCAACACACGGCCCGCGGGCCAGATTCAGCCCATCTAATGAATTTATGTGGCCTGCGATCAATCTTTCAATATTAGCTACTTAAGTCCAAATAGCTCGATGAAACATTTTGATGCCTAAAAAAAAAGAAAAATGGCCAACAACTTGCTGTGCATTTAGAGTTAACCCTCCATTACAAATCTCATAAGTACAGTGTAGAATGTTGATAAAGCATGATAATGTGAAAAATGTATCTGTAATCTCTATCTACAATTCAGTCTCTACGGGGTGACATCACAATGAGATCTTGCACCACCTCAAAATCTTCCTAGGGTAGCATCAGGTTTGGGCCCTTTCTTTCCAATTCGGCCTGGCAAAAACTGTTGGCCACCCTGATCTAAAGGTTGACATATAGATGTACTGGTACACTTTGGTGGAATAATTGGTACACATGAATTTTGATTTATAGATGTTTGAAATACTGTTTTATAAACATTAATATTTGTTTTTCTACTCCACAAGTCAATTATTAACAATGAGTTTTCTGTTATATTTGGAGATATTACAAACTATGTAAAAAGTGTATTAACTGCTGTAGATAATTTGCCAGATGAGCTGGATGTAACAGTAACATTTGGGGCATTAAATGGTGATCTTTGAACTCTAGGTCCAAAGGTTCCATGATCTTCTTGTAAGCAAATAAATACATTACCTACAACTTGTCTGTTAGCATTAATTAAATATTGAACAGTGTAGAAATGCATAACTTTATTATTTGGAGAATGTGCAAATCCAACAGTATTTTTTTCTCTTTTATATGAAAGTGTTCTTGATGAAATCATTTCGTATGAAAAACCACACTGATCCATATTGAATATAAAGTTGTGTGAATAAGATGGCAATAAATGTTTTACTGTTTGTTGAAATTGCACAGCTTTTATTAAAATATTCTTTTCGTTTACTATTTCTGTTTTATTTACGAGTTTTGTAATTTTTTGAGATACTAATCTATATTCTTTTTTAAATTTAGCAACCTAAGAATCACTAGCTGGAAACTTAATTGAACTACAGTATTCAGCTGAAGAAATTTCTGTAATGCCCATATTTTTAAATGATTACTTTTAACAATTTTATAGCTGCCTCAAGTTTCATCAGACATTTCTTTGGCATGTTCTTTAATGATTTTTAATGTTTCAATTCTGTTTTCAAGATTTAAATTGTTTTTCCATTTATATAAATCACTAAAATGCTTTAATTCTTTAGTTCCTTTCTGCTGTAGGCTAATATGTGTAATTTCCATTTTAAATGCTTCTTATGTAGTTAAGAATTTCTTTTTGTTTTGTTGAGATTATATTTTTATCAGCTTTTTCATCATCATTTGAATACAGTCGATAACACTGCTGATTATTCCATTTTATATGAACTCTATGTTGTATGAGTCACTTATATTTTACAAATGTGTGTGCCAGGCTGTGAACGGCTCATGTATTTGTAAAATCTAAGTGACTCGTACAACATGGAATTCATATAAAACAGAATAATCAGCAGTGCTATAGGGGGGTTGACTGTACAGTCGACCCCCCTATAATTACGATTCCTATAAAACTACGAAAAAATATACGTATTTTGGAAATGTTGAGTCAGATTAGTGTAGAATCGATTAATTTTATGGAAGAAAACCTTTCAATCAGCCGTAGTCCGTAAACTTGACACGTGTCGGGCTGTGATTGGAACGACTTGTAAGAAATCGGATTCCTAATAAATTGGAACGTATCTATATCTTATAGGGGGGTCGACTGTATTCTGTTTCACAGTCAGTGTCTGCATTATCAACTTCTTTTTCTTGAAGCTGACAAGTGTTTTTTTTTTTTTTTGATCTGAAATATTTTTAATCAAATTATTTTCTTCCATCTGACAAAACGCTTCATCATCTCTACTTACATAATTACTTAAAATATCGCTAAATGCATTAGAAATCATTTTAGCTATCTGTTTATCAATGCCCAAAATAAAAAGCCTACAAATCTCTTCTGTAGGCCAGACATTATCATATAAACGTTTAGATTCTGCTTTAATATTTTGAATATTTACATTTAAGTCTTTTACCATTATCAAAAATTCAAGAATTTATTCTAAATGTAATATCGTCATCTTCCTCTACAACCCTTTCACTACTAAAAATTTGCATATTTGTGTTAAACTAATATAAAATATGACATTTGATTGTTATAACCATGATTAATAGTTTTAGTGAATATTACAAATTTAATATAGAGTTTGTATACTTTTAACATAGTTATTAACTAAATTTTATTAATATTTATTAAAAGACACTCCAATAGTTCCCTTGTAAGAGCAATTACAGCATGAAACTTGGTAGCATAAGACAATTTCAAGTAGACAATTCAGATATGCTAACAAAAGTTTTAACAAAATGTGCATTCTTCAGTTTGAGTAAAATTCATTCTCATGAAACCAAAGCCACATTTCAATTGCCTGTAGCTCTGGAAGAAAATGTTCTTTTAAAACTAAAAGAAGGTAATTTTGAGCTTATAGCTGTCATAGTTTTAGAAATACACCCACTGAAAAATTCAAAAAATATTTTGAGACTCAATTTTTACCAACATTCTGAAGCAAATATCACCACATGAGGTATCTTAAATTTTTTCTCTTTTGCTGTGTTAGAAAGAGCATCTATCAATCTATCAAAATACATGGTTTTAATTTTCTGCCTGATTCACATTTTTGCCCTTAATGTTCTGTTAAGGGCAAAAATGTGGCATTAAATATAGTGATGTCTGAAGAAAAACTTGATTGCATAAAACAAAAGCCATGCTTTGATAACTAATAACGTTAGAACTATACAAGACTATGGAATGCAACTTAGTCTGTTAGCACACTATCTGATTGTCATTCTGTAATTCAATTAAGATATTTTGAATATGCATGCTTACTGAGCTATGTTCATCCAATATTAAGCAAACAAAAATTTGCAAGGATTTTGATTAATTTCTAAAAAGTTTGACTTTTAGTGTAACCGTGTTTTGTTTTATTTTAGGCTATTAGAAACAGCTTCTTTTATCATATTTAGCTTAATGCTTGTAATGGAGTAATAATGGAAGAATGCAGCATTTAAAGTACTTATGATTTATATCCTCACAATGGTTTGGAGCTTGTTGTACTGTACGGATTTGCGTGCCTCCATGAGTTTGAGAGCTGTGCCATTAATAGTTGTACTAAGAGATACCTGTAGTGGAAAGGTCTTAAGGAGATATTGGATTTATTGTGAGAATTTTTACTGATGATCAAACACAGCTGAGGGACAATCTATCAGACTTAAGCCCTAGTCAGTACATAGCTTGCTTGAGTGAGTTGGTAACATTGTGGAAATTTTAATTAAAGAAAGAGATGCATTTGATAATTTTTTTCATCCACATGGCCCATGTAGATTATTTTACTGGTCTGTATAAAATTTTCTTTTAAGACTAGCAGAGGAGTTTATCATTACCATGAGCATCAACAAGTATGCGTAAGAAATGTGAAGACCCCTTAGTCTATTGGATATGCTAGTATACTTACTGTAACAAGTGAAAAATAAGGTGACAATATCGTGATGAAAATATTAAATTACATTGACTTGCAGCCCACAAATAACTTTCTTAAACTAATTTCTCTCTTTGTGTTCTTTAGTCTTCACTAACATTGCATGTAGTTGTTTTTAGTTTTATTTTATATGGTATAGTAATTATGTTAAGGTCTTCTGTTTATTTGTCATTTAGTTAGTTTGTACTATATATTGTTCTTAGTATTTTAAACTTATTTGTATTTAAAATATGCATCTGATTTATATTCCTGTTTCTATGGAGACAACAAACATCAATAAATTGTTAGACCAATTCTCTCTGATGGAATCAGTTGTTAAAACTCTAGTCTGTGACAAGTCTCACTCCTGCAGTTTTACATTTTATTCTATGGAGCTGGACATCTTAGATTTGTCAACAATTGATGTGGAAAGTATATTTAATGAAAAAAATTATCATTTCCAGTGCTAAGGGGCATACACTGTTTCTATTGTAAAATGGCTTTGTGACAAAGATAATTGTTGATGAAATTTGACATGGTTGATGAAATTTTACATTTAATAAATTATTAGCCCCAGGTCAGAAATACATTGTTATTGTTATATATATATAAATCACTAAAAGTTGACATATATTGTGTATGTGTATTTTTTTCTTTTTTACTTTATAAACTAGTTTTTATTTTTCTTATAGTGAGAATGTCTTATATGCTGCAGCATCTTCACAATGGATGGCAGGTTGATCAAGCTATCCTCTCTGAAGAAGATCGTGTAGTTGTTATTAGATTTGGTCATGACTGGGATCCTACCTGCATGAAAATGGATGAAGTATTGTATAATATTGCAGAAAAAGTAAAAAATTTTGCTGTTATTTATTTAGTTGACATCACTGAGGTACCAGATTTTAACAAGATGTATGAACTTTATGATCCATGCACAGTAATGTTTTTCTTCAGAAACAAGCACATCATGATAGATTTGGGTACTGGAAATAATAATAAAATCAATTGGGCTTTGGAAGATAAACAAGAAATGGTAGATATTATAGAAACTGTGTATCGTGGTGCAAGAAAAGGAAGAGGGTTAGTGGTTTCTCCAAAAGATTATTCTACAAAGTATAGATATTAAAGTTATTTACTTTGAATTGTACAAATATAATAAAGAATAATTTTTGTATATTCTTAAGATAATTTTGAATTTACAAGTTCATTTATAAATACATTTTTAATATAGTTGTTACATGTGTTTTTTTACTCAATACTTGAACAATAAGAATAAAATAATGAAATGTTTAACATGCTAGTTGGTAGATTAAAATTTTCTAATTTACTTAAAATACTTTTTTTTTAATCCATTCATTTTTTTTAGTAAGGTGAGCATTTTTCCAAGAAATCCTAAAATAAAATTTCAAATGTAAAAATTTTAAATTATTATATGAATAAAAAATTTTATTACATACCTTGTCATATTTAGATCCAACATACTTTTTGAGATGTATAAGATATTCAACAGTAAATTCAAAAACAGTTGCTTTATCTGTTTTGTTACTCAAACCTGGTACTAAGTTACGCAATGTTTGACAGGCATTTTTAATACGATTTCTAATTGAAAAGGGTAATGTAAATGACATGTAATTAGAAAAATATCTTATTATACATACCTTCGCTTCCTTTCTTTTTCATTATGATTTTCTCGACCACTGAATTGAAGATATTGTTCATTATCCAATAATCTAATAACTTGGTTAATATGTAAATTAGGTGCAGATATTCTAGTCACTTCACAATTCACTGGTGTATTTTGAGGTGCTCTAAAGTCAAATAATAGATTATTCAAACAGAAAGTAATTAAATTATGAAATTTTTGATACCTTGGATAGTCTGGTGAAATATTTTCAATTTCTTCTCCACTACTGTTCAGAGGTATTGATGTGCCAGATACTGGAGTAGAAATAAATCCACTGGGAGAACTTACAGATGTATAACACTTGGGATTCATCTAATAAATTGCATAAATGTTTAAAACTATTAAAATGTTCTAATTTTAATTAATTGAATACCTTACTTGACTGTGTTGAGACCAAGTAGTAGTATTAGTTAACAGACTCATAGAAATATTTCTTGAGTGATTAGCTAGATTTGGTGAATTTCCTAGAGTAACTTTAGATCTAGATACTTCCTCATAATGTGATATTGGAACTTGTTTTAATGAATCAGATAAAATTGGAGTTGAGCATTGCTTTGGTAAAACACATCCTGAACACTAATACAGAAAAAAATTCTTTTAATTAATAATAATTATTATTATTTCATTAATTTAATCATTTTGATAAAAATATTACTCTTTGCCCAAACTGTATCTGGCATAATGGATTGAGACTAGTAAGAGTTGCATTTATGGCATTTTCAGTAGAGTATAATTGATCCTGTACTGTTGTAGAAATGCATGTGTTATAACATCCTTCAGAATCTTGATTGGTAGTGATATTAATTGGTGAGAGTCTTGTAAATGATACAATCAATTCTGAATTACTGCTTGATTCTGTAGGTTCCAACTATTTTAAAAAAAAGATAAAAAATTAAAAATGTCATACTGTAATTCAATAATAATTATAAATATATGCATTAATTTTACAGTTGATGAGATTTCTTTATCCAAAATGTTTTAAAAAAATTTATTTAGAATCTTTTTAAAGATATAGATATTTGATATCTAAAATAGATGCTTTAATCATATAAATAAAATATAAGCAAAACTTTTACCAAGTTACTCAGCAGTGAGAGACTACAATCTTATATCACCTAAGGTTAACTGAGAGAAATTTCTTTAAAGTAAATTTAAAAAATTGTTCAAAAAATAGAATATTCAGTTTCATATTTTTGAGCTTCAATTTGAAAAAATTGTAATCTGTCCATCTGTTTTTCCTTAATCTTGAGAATGGAGTTAGGTAGATGAAAGATGACACCAGATATGGAAACCCAAGGAGCAGGAGGCCCCAATTAACTATACAAGAACTTCCGAGGCAAACTGGAAGTCATGTTATTTCAATTCAAAAATTTTCCCCTGAAAGATGTTAGATAGGTGACTGGCACAACTCTATTATTAAAGGGAAAGTATGAAGTACAGAGGCAAGCCACTACTAATTTGAGATGGAGAGCATATATTTTAAATAAATTAAAATTATGATTAAAAATTGTAGCCTGGCATTTTGACAATGCCACAATAATTACATTTAAATTATTCTAAATAAATTTACAAATTTAATTCATACATATTTTAAATTTGTATTTATACAGTACTTTCTTTCTTTCTTTCTTATCTTATTAATGTGGAGACTCTAGCCTGTTGGCTTTTTCTCCGAATCACTCCGCTTAGAAAGTAGGTAAAGCGGTTGGTGCGGTGAACAAAACGCTCCAAGATTTTGATATGTTGGCGAGGAGGAAGGTCGGTATGAGGCCAATATATCGGAGTTAAGGTTTGGACGATCGTGAGGTCCAAGGTTAAGAGACGGCCTAGCTCTTGGCGGGCCTGTGTATATTGCGGACAGACAAGCCAATAGTGGACAGAAGTTTCTGGTGAGCCACAGTGGGGGCAATCTGGCGAGGCACGTTGGCGTCGAGAATAGAGGAAATTGTTCAAGGGGGCCGTATTGGTTCGAAGTCTAGCCAATAGGGTTTCTGTGAGGTGAGATGAGGCGTGATGGTATATCCAAGGTACGAAAGGTCAGAGATGGTCATGATTTTTTCCCTGAAGAATGGTAGACCAGGTATCGGTGTAGTTGCAGATGATTGGTTCCCGCATCTGTCGTATGAGGTCACGTGCCATGAGAGGTCTCCACCAGGAGCCGATGGGGGTGTCATGGCTAGTGGCTTGGTCTGCCTCTTCATTTATGTGGATGCCAACATGACCAGGGGTCCACTCGATTTCAAGGGGTGTTGGGTGAGAACTGATAGTTGCAGCTAGGTCAATAATAACCGCTGGAGAGGAAAAATTTACGTTGGCGACTGCCTGGAGAACTGATTTGCCATCTGAGACAATGACCGTCGGAGTGTTAAGACGGGCGCTGAGATTAACTGCCCGTTGGATGCTGAGAGCCTCCGCACCGAAGACACTGCAACTCGTGTGTAGTGACTAAGTTTCCTTGACCGTTTGAGCCGGAAGAACCATTCCGAAGGCCATCCGTAGGTGTGATTTTGAGGCATCTGCCCCAATGAGAGTCCAACCCCGCCAGTTGGTAGAATGTAGATCATTAAAAAGAGCATTCAAGGCTGCTGGAGGTTGGCTGGAAGCATTTGGAAAGTCGTCAAGGCGAATTCCAGGTTGGATGTTTACGGGGCTCGGGGGTACGTGTTTTTGCCCGTAGAGGTGAGATGGATAGAACTTTTTGACGAATCAGGGAGAGAACCCTATAGGCATATGGGACCTGGAAGGGGCACGGGCAGTTGTCTAGACTGGAGGCTGTGCTGAAAATTTTGTAGAGAGGGCTATAGTGGCCTTTTGAGAGGTAGGTGATAGCATGTGATATAGCCTTCTGACGCAGCCTAGACTGGAATGGAATATAGCCGGACTTGGCATATAAAGATAAGAGCAGAGTAGACTTGGGCACGCCCAAGGCTGTGCGAAGGGCTTTGTGAATGGGTTTTTCGATGCAACGGATAGTGGTTGGGGGGTCCCTTCCAGGAGAGGAGCGCCAAATTCCGTCATCGGGCTAAGGATGGTGTAGATTAAGCGGAGGAGGTTGGCTCTCCTGGCACCATTACTACGAGAAGCAAAAAATTTGAGGAGGAAACCGGCTCAAGTCACTTTGGTTCTTAAGAAAGTCTCGTGGGCATGCTAAGTGAAGTTATACAAAAAATGAAGTCCAAGGATGCGGAGAGAAGGGCGCTGAGGGATATTACCTCAGTTAAGAGACAAATTAAGTGGAGTTTGGGAAAAAAATCGACGGAAACACTTTTAGTGGCGGAAAAGGATAAACTCCATGTGGCTGCCCAATGTTCTAGGTGGTCCAGGGCTAATTGAGCTATGCGAGCTGCTTGAGAAGGTCTAGTACTCAAGGTGAGAATGTATAAATCGTCCACGTAAAGGACGGCGGTGACATTGGGGGGAAGAGCAGTCCAAAGGTCCGCCATGTATAATGTAAATAGAATGGGGACAAGAACGCTTCCCTGGGGGACGCCTTGGATAAAGGCGTGAGGAGGTGACAGCACTCCGCGCCAACGGACGCGAAAAGAATGATGTAATAGGAATGATTTAAGCCAGGACAAGAGTCTCCCTCCCATACCGAGAAATTCTAATTTAGCTAGGAGTCCTTGGTGCACAGAGTCATATGCCCCTTCTAGGTCGAGTGCGACTAGGTACACCCAGTGCTTTCTTGCTCGAGCCACGGCTATATGATGGTGTAACCTAATAAGGGCCTCTTCTACCCCTCGGTAGGGGAGAAAGCCAAAGTGGTGTTGATGGAAGATATCTGAATGAAAGGTCCATTTATGGATTCGATACAGGATTAGCTGTTCGAATAGTTTTGCGACGTGAGAGGTAAGAGAGATCGGCCTATAAGAGGCGCATATTGTCGCTGGGCGACCTGGTTTAATGATTGGAACAACAGTAGAAGAGGTCCAGTCTGGGGGGGCAAGACCCTGAGGCCCAGAGATCGTTTGAGATTGAGGAGGGCCGAGAGGCCCACAATTGGGAGTGTCCGTAAGGCGTGTGCGCTTACGCCATCTGGGCCTGGTGTAGTGTTCCGAAGACGGTGTATGGCCCAGTGGAGTTCAAGTAGATNATTAAGTCGTATACCGAACAAAAGTCGTATACCGAGCAAAATTTGTTTCGTCCAAACAGGACGTATTCCGAATTTGACGTATTCTAAAGCAGACGTATACCGAGGTACCACTGTATTATAATATAAAAATATCAAGTTGAATTTGTCAGAAACAACCAAGTAGCACCTAAATAGGGGCCAGTTTCCTGTAAAAGACCTCCCGGGAGACATTCCGCCTCGGCAGATCGCCCATGTATCGCGTTGCCGTAATCAAATAAACCAGCCGTGCTGTACAAAGGTATACCTGTACTTATTTCCATTATAATCACATTGTTATTTTCTTTTCATTTATGTACTGGTAGATAAAAAAGTTGGAGTAAAATTTTTTAGAATTTTTCTATTTTTAATTATTTAAATTAAACATTTCGCCCGCGATATCGATATATACGAGGGCTGTTTTTTTCAAGCTCCGATGGTCCATGAAACAAAGACAAGTGTAAGTAACAAAATAAATTTATTACCAAAAGTTAGGTACAAACATTGTTACTTTTCGACATAATCACTGTGAAGACTGAGGAATTTGTCATATCTGTGGACGAGCTTTTCCATCCCCTTGTCATAGAATGTTGTCGCCAGTGATTGAGATGGCCTTAACAACATTGTTTTGAAGATCATCATTAGTCTCAAGCCTCTGCCCTGCTAGCCATGTTTTCAGTTCAGGGAAGAGATGAAAGTCTTCACCATCTTTAAACACCCAGCCCCGTATAGTCCCGATCGACTTCCACTTCTTTCCTGAACAGAAAAAGTGGCTAGGAGGGCAGAAGTTCTAAACTAATGACGATCTTCAAAAAAACGTTAGGGCTCATTTCAAGTCATTAGCGGCAACATTTTATTCTATGACACGGGGATGGAAAAGCTCGTCTTCAGATATGACAAATGCCTTAATTTTCACAGTGATTATGTCGAAAAGTAACTATGTTTCTACCTAACTTTTGGTAATAAATTCATTTTGTTATTTACACTTGTCTTTTTTTATGGACTATCGGAGCTTGAAATAAAACAGCCTACGTAGTTACTAAATTTAGCTATAGTATCAGTGGACAAGTAGTTTAAAGGCAGGTTACGTTGCACAAAATAGGCTAGAAAATAGCGTACACAATTTAGTTTATACAGTATATATTAGTTTGATTTACTACTATTGTTTTTATCCAGTTGTTTTAAACTTGGAAGTGGATATGAAAATAATTTATTTAATTTTAATGATTTGTTATATTTATAATTATCAGCTATTTCAATAAAAACTTATTCACGTAATTATTTCTACGTAATAANTTACATACCTTGTCATATTTAGATCCAACATACTTTTTGAGATGTATAAGATATTCAACAGTAAATTCAAAAACAGTTGCTTTATCTGTTTTGTTACTCAAACCTGGTACTAAGTTACGCAATGTTTGACAGGCATTTTTAATACGATTTCTAATTGAAAAGGGTAATGTAAATGACATGTAATTAGAAAAATATCTTATTATACATACCTTCGCTTCCTTTCTTTTTCATTATGATTTTCTCGACCACTGAATTGAAGATATTGTTCATTATCCAATAATCTAATAACTTGGTTAATATGTAAATTAGGTGCAGATATTCTAGTCACTTCACAATTCACTGGTGTATTTTGAGGTGCTCTAAAGTCAAATAATAGATTATTCAAACAGAAAGTAATTAAATTATGAAATTTTTGATACCTTGGATAGTCTGGTGAAATATTTTCAATTTCTTCTCCACTACTGTTCAGAGGTATTGATGTGCCAGATACTGGAGTAGAAATAAATCCACTGGGAGAACTTACAGATGTATAACACTTGGGATTCATCTAATAAATTGCATAAATGTTTAAAACTATTAAAATGTTCTAATTTTAATTAATTGAATACCTTACTTGACTGTGTTGAGACCAAGTAGTAGTATTAGTTAACAGACTCATAGAAATATTTCTTGAGTGATTAGCTAGATTTGGTGAATTTCCTAGAGTAACTTTAGATCTAGATACTTCCTCATAATGTGATATTGGAACTTGTTTTAATGAATCAGATAAAATTGGAGTTGAGCATTGCTTTGGTAAAACACATCCTGAACACTAATACAGAAAAAAATTCTTTTAATTAATAATAATTATTATTATTTCATTAATTTAATCATTTTGATAAAAATATTACTCTTTGCCCAAACTGTATCTGGCATAATGGATTGAGACTAGTAAGAGTTGCATTTATGGCATTTTCAGTAGAGTATAATTGATCCTGTACTGTTGTAGAAATGCATGTGTTATAACATCCTTCAGAATCTTGATTGGTAGTGATATTAATTGGTGAGAGTCTTGTAAATGATACAATCAATTCTGAATTACTGCTTGATTCTGTAGGTTCCAACTATTTTAAAAAAAAGATAAAAAATTAAAAATGTCATACTGTAATTCAATAATAATTATAAATATATGCATTAATTTTACAGTTGATGAGATTTCTTTATCCAAAATGTTTTAAAAAAATTTATTTAGAATCTTTTTAAAGATATAGATATTTGATATCTAAAATAGATGCTTTAATCATATAAATAAAATATAAGCAAAACTTTTACCAAGTTACTCAGCAGTGAGAGACTACAATCTTATATCACCTAAGGTTAACTGAGAGAAATTTCTTTAAAGTAAATTTAAAAAATTGTTCAAAAAATAGAATATTCAGTTTCATATTTTTGAGCTTCAATTTGAAAAAATTGTAATCTGTCCATCTGTTTTTCCTTAATCTTGAGAATGGAGTTAGGTAGATGAAAGATGACACCAGATATGGAAACCCAAGGAGCAGGAGGCCCCAATTAACTATACAAGAACTTCCGAGGCAAACTGGAAGTCATGTTATTTCAATTCAAAAATTTTCCCCTGAAAGATGTTAGATAGGTGACTGGCACAACTCTATTATTAAAGGGAAAGTATGAAGTACAGAGGCAAGCCACTACTAATTTGAGATGGAGAGCATATATTTTAAATAAATTAAAATTATGATTAAAAATTGTAGCCTGGCATTTTGACAATGCCACAATAATTACATTTAAATTATTCTAAATAAATTTACAAATTTAATTCATACATATTTTAAATTTGTATTTATACAGTACTTTCTTTCTTTCTTTCTTATCTTATTAATGTGGAGACTCTAGCCTGTTGGCTTTTTCTCCGAATCACTCCGCTTAGAAAGTAGGTAAAGCGGTTGGTGCGGTGAACAAAACGCTCCAAGATTTTGATATGTTGGCGAGGAGGAAGGTCGGTATGAGGCCAATATATCGGAGTTAAGGTTTGGACGATCGTGAGGTCCAAGGTTAAGAGACGGCCTAGCTCTTGGCGGGCCTGTGTATATTGCGGACAGACAAGCCAATAGTGGACAGAAGTTTCTGGTGAGCCACAGTGGGGGCAATCTGGCGAGGCACGTTGGCGTCGAGAATAGAGGAAATTGTTCAAGGGGGCCGTATTGGTTCGAAGTCTAGCCAATAGGGTTTCTGTGAGGTGAGATGAGGCGTGATGGTATATCCAAGGTACGAAAGGTCAGAGATGGTCATGATTTTTTCCCTGAAGAATGGTAGACCAGGTATCGGTGTAGTTGCAGATGATTGGTTCCCGCATCTGTCGTATGAGGTCACGTGCCATGAGAGGTCTCCACCAGGAGCCGATGGGGGTGTCATGGCTAGTGGCTTGGTCTGCCTCTTCATTTATGTGGATGCCAACATGACCAGGGGTCCACTCGATTTCAAGGGGTGTTGGGTGAGAACTGATAGTTGCAGCTAGGTCAATAATAACCGCTGGAGAGGAAAAATTTACGTTGGCGACTGCCTGGAGAACTGATTTGCCATCTGAGACAATGACCGTCGGAGTGTTAAGACGGGCGCTGAGATTAACTGCCCGTTGGATGCTGAGAGCCTCCGCACCGAAGACACTGCAACTCGTGTGTAGTGACTAAGTTTCCTTGACCGTTTGAGCCGGAAGAACCATTCCGAAGGCCATCCGTAGGTGTGATTTTGAGGCATCTGCCCCAATGAGAGTCCAACCCCGCCAGTTGGTAGAATGTAGATCATTAAAAAGAGCATTCAAGGCTGCTGGAGGTTGGCTGGAAGCATTTGGAAAGTCGTCAAGGCGAATTCCAGGTTGGATGTTTACGGGGCTCGGGGGTACGTGTTTTTGCCCGTAGAGGTGAGATGGATAGAACTTTTTGACGAATCAGGGAGAGAACCCTATAGGCATATGGGACCTGGAAGGGGCACGGGCAGTTGTCTAGACTGGAGGCTGTGCTGAAAATTTTGTAGAGAGGGCTATAGTGGCCTTTTGAGAGGTAGGTGATAGCATGTGATATAGCCTTCTGACGCAGCCTAGACTGGAATGGAATATAGCCGGACTTGGCATATAAAGATAAGAGCAGAGTAGACTTGGGCACGCCCAAGGCTGTGCGAAGGGCTTTGTGAATGGGTTTTTCGATGCAACGGATAGTGGTTGGGGGGTCCCTTCCAGGAGAGGAGCGCCAAATTCCGTCATCGGGCTAAGGATGGTGTAGATTAAGCGGAGGAGGTTGGCTCTCCTGGCACCATTACTACGAGAAGCAAAAAATTTGAGGAGGAAACCGGCTCAAGTCACTTTGGTTCTTAAGAAAGTCTCGTGGGCATGCTAAGTGAAGTTATACAAAAAATGAAGTCCAAGGATGCGGAGAGAAGGGCGCTGAGGGATATTACCTCAGTTAAGAGACAAATTAAGTGGAGTTTGGGAAAAAAATCGACGGAAACACTTTTAGTGGCGGAAAAGGATAAACTCCATGTGGCTGCCCAATGTTCTAGGTGGTCCAGGGCTAATTGAGCTATGCGAGCTGCTTGAGAAGGTCTAGTACTCAAGGTGAGAATGTATAAATCGTCCACGTAAAGGACGGCGGTGACATTGGGGGGAAGAGCAGTCCAAAGGTCCGCCATGTATAATGTAAATAGAATGGGGACAAGAACGCTTCCCTGGGGGACGCCTTGGATAAAGGCGTGAGGAGGTGACAGCACTCCGCGCCAACGGACGCGAAAAGAATGATGTAATAGGAATGATTTAAGCCAGGACAAGAGTCTCCCTCCCATACCGAGAAATTCTAATTTAGCTAGGAGTCCTTGGTGCACAGAGTCATATGCCCCTTCTAGGTCGAGTGCGACTAGGTACACCCAGTGCTTTCTTGCTCGAGCCACGGCTATATGATGGTGTAACCTAATAAGGGCCTCTTCTACCCCTCGGTAGGGGAGAAAGCCAAAGTGGTGTTGATGGAAGATATCTGAATGAAAGGTCCATTTATGGATTCGATACAGGATTAGCTGTTCGAATAGTTTTGCGACGTGAGAGGTAAGAGAGATCGGCCTATAAGAGGCGCATATTGTCGCTGGGCGACCTGGTTTAATGATTGGAACAACAGTAGAAGAGGTCCAGTCTGGGGGGGCAAGACCCTGAGGCCCAGAGATCGTTTGAGATTGAGGAGGGCCGAGAGGCCCACAATTGGGAGTGTCCGTAAGGCGTGTGCGCTTACGCCATCTGGGCCTGGTGTAGTGTTCCGAAGACGGTGTATGGCCCAGTGGAGTTCAAGTAGATGAAACGGGTAATCGTCAAACTTTGGGACCCCTAGCCAGGAATCATCAAGGGGAGCAAAAGTGTGCCTTGGGCGGGTACGCCCAAAGAAGGATGTAAAGGCTTCTGCCTGCTGCATGGGACTGAGTAGGTAGTCTATTGTTTGGATTATATGTTGGGTGGCCATGATCGCCGGCAGTGATCTCAGTCGACGGAAGATGCGATAGAGTGTGGATGGGGAGAGGCATACAAATGACCCCACCACTCCCGACGAGCCTGACGGGTCTTCCGACGAAGTTTCACTCCTAATTGTTTATATTTTTCCCACCAGGAGTGAGACTCCCACTTGCAGGCTAGGCGGAATGCATGATGTTTAAGCGCTCTTAGGCAGCTGTATTGAGGAGTCCACCATGGTGGTTGACCCGAGGATAGTATGGAGCGAATTATTGTATTAGAGGAAACTGTCTCACGGATAGTGTCTACAAAGGCATTATACGAGGTGGGAATCGATTCCTCGGTAGTCCAAAGCTGATCAAGGTTATTTGAATAACGACTCCAGTTTGTTGAAAAGTGTAAACTAGAGGTAGTCGTCGGGTTAGGGGTGCCCGAAATGGATAGAGTGATTGAAATAGGAGCATGGTCACTGGTTAAGGTGTCCACGCAAGGGCTCCATAAGGCAAAACCTAATAAATCCGAGGAGCAGAAGGTCAGGTCTATAGCTGATGATCCGTTTGGATGGAAATAAGTTGGTTCCCGAGTTCCAACAGCATAAGTTTGCGGATAAGAACCAATCGAAGAGGGTGCGGCCCGCGTTTGCACTTGTTATCCCGATAAGGATGATGAGTGTTCCAGTCCCCGCACACTATGCAAGGGTGGTGATTGCCCCACAAAAAGGGTCCAGTGAAACAGCCGAAAGGATGCCATGTGGGGAATATACATTAACAAGGGAGAGAGGAGCCCGTGGAAAGTATACCAAAGTCTCTTGGTATTCAGTGCCAGTGATCTTGGGATCAGGGGGCAGCTGGCGGGTGGGCCACCAGTGAGAGACCGCTGTTAGGAGACCCCTCCCTGAGCAGAGGTGTGATCCTGGCAGAAGAGAGTGAATCCTGGAATGAAAAAGACCACTTCAGGAGTTAGCCACGTCTCTTGTACCAGGATGATGTCCATGGTACGTAGCCAAGATGCCACCAAAAGGAGATCTCGTTTAGAACGAAGACCTCTCGCATTCCAGTGTATCAAGCAGAGATTTTGCAAGTTGCTTGAGGAGTTAGACATTATGCTTGGGGGGTATTGGGCGGGTAGCGGCAAAGTTTAGCCTTCTCGGCTGGGGAGGCAATGCAGGGGTCTTCAGTTAGTCTTGTGGACCCCGTGGAGTACGTGTGGTCCATGTCCGAATTTGGACCTTCTGAGTCGGATGCCGCCAATGGATCGGTGGGACGAGGTTTAGATCCTTTCTTCTTCTTTGGGAGTTGTGCTGGAGTCAAAGGGCCCGTCGGGTGGGAAAAGCGCTTATTTGACATGGACACGGTCAGATCCTTGTCTAGACTCGGCTCATGGAGGGAACACTGAGGGTTAAGTGGGGTAGGCTGAATGATCAAGCGAAGAAGACTTAACTCCGCGCATAGCTTCTCCACTATGGATTTCAATTGGGAAATATGATTGGTTAGGGTCAAAATGTCATCTGTCTGTCCAATAGTAGAGAGAGCTGGCTGTTTTTCACTATGAGGGGTCCTCTCAGGCAGTTTTGGGGGGGAGTTGAGGCCACTCTTGCTTATAATTTTGGGGAGTTGCTCTGCGAGCGCTTGGCTTCTAGATAAGAGCAGCGCTGGATAGCGCTGAATTTTAACAGGCATACATACCTCTTGCTGATAGGCTGGGCAGCGGGGAGAATTCGCAGAATGTTCTCCTCCGCAACGCACACAGCCGGCCGCAGTGGCGGTACATGTGATCGGGTCATGGTCAGCCCCGCATGTAATACATTTGCGGCGGCATGTTGTGGGCGAGTGGCCAAAATTGAGGCATCGCCTGCATTGGGGTGGACGGGGAATATATCGCTCACAGTGGTATTGTTGGTAATAGATAGTGACGGATTCCAGCGGGGAAGCACTGGCCACTGAGAAGTAAACCGTGGAGCTTGGCACGATGTTATCCTCGTCTCGTCGTGCAAAACAATGTATCTCTAGGATTGGAAGGTGGGAGTCTGAAAGTATATCGTACATTTGTTAAATAAAGAATTTTCTCTCAGTGAACTTCAGGATATAATAAGATTATAAGAAAAACTTTTATACATGCAATAATTAACTTAAACAATAGTTGATATATTTTTTATTCAAATTTCAATTCAAATGGTATAGATAAAAGTAAATGAGAGTTAACCAATTAAAGTTAACGTTGACGTTCTAGGATTTGAATCGCATTTATTCGGTTCCTGTTCGATTTTGTACTGTTTGAGTTTATTATAACAATGGCCTGAAGAAGACCCTAGTAGCGTTGAAAACGTTTGCCAAGAAGAATAACACTGGAGATTGAAAGGTTTTTATTCAAGTGGAGAGAATTGTAAATGAGAGTTACATTAATATTTGTGTAAGCATTAATTATGTATGTTTCATTTCTAAAATGAATTATATTATTAAATCTTATAATCTGTACTACAGTTTATAAAATATTCTAGTCATTTACATTGTGATATTTCTCTTAAACAACTCATTGCGGATGGATTTTTTTTTTAACTTTTCCAGCTGTTAAGTGATTTTATTAAAATAACTTTTATAGTAATCATACTATTAATAAATAAATTGTGTGTGGTTACATCTGTTAAGAGATTTTATCATAACAACTCTTTTTATATTAATTATTATAAAATCACAAAACACTTAATTTTGAGGGTAGAGATAAGTTTTATAAAAGAATTCTAAATGTTAATAACGAGTAAAATGTTCATTAAGTCCAATCTTTCTCAAAATATGACACACCATCTCTCTTCCCAACCCTTTGGTATTTAATCACCAAAATTTAATATCATCAATACCCCTTCTATACAAGTTACCACACCAAATTTTGTTTCTTAATCATTACCTCATCCCGATATATGAAATGAAATAAATGCCAACATTTCGGTGGATATGTATGTGTATGCACACATCCATGAATTTTTTCCCCATGTTTTTAACTTTGGGGGTTTCAGGAGATCTCAAAATATGGAGATTGCAAAAGTCAGAGGGTTAAACTTGACACGATTCCAACATTTCCTCCTCTTACGTATACATAATAGCTGGGAAAGTAAAAGTTAAGAAAAAATATCCAGCAACGAGTTGATTAACTTTCCCGGCAACATTTGGTGGTGCTATCTGTTTCGATAGTTAAAAATATTAAGTTATTTAATATATTACAAAATGACAAAAAGCTTCATTTTGAGAATAGGGATGGTTTTGTAAATGATCATAAATACAAATGTAGTTTTTTTTTTAACTCTCCGTCTTGAAAGCACTCAGAAGGCCTCTTTCAGCAATCCCATTATGGGAGCCGGATGGCTGAGTGGTCAAGGTGGCAGCATACCACTCTGGGAAACCTGGGCTCGAATCCAAACGGGTCAAAAAATCCCCATGAATTTTTCGGGGGTGGTCTGTTCAGATATGTTGGGCCCCGTCCCTCACCACCCGGCAGCCCTATTGTGGGCCTGGCCGAACCCATAATGGGCTTGCAAAAAGAGGCCCTCTTAGTGCCCACAGGGCAGAAAGAGTTAAAAAAATCCCATTATGGGTTCGGCTAGGTCCTCAATGGAGCTATTCGGGTGATGAAGGATTTGGCCGACATATCCAGATGCACCACCCTCTGAAAAATTCCTGGGGTTTTTTGACCCGTTCAAATTCGATTTCGGGTCCCTCAGAGCAGTAGGCTGCTACTTTGATCATTCAGCCATCCGACCATCGTATACAAATTTAGTTATCAAATTTTTTTTTATTACATTAACAGCCTTTTCAAATAAATTGGCAACTTTTTATTGTAAGTAGTAGTGTTACCACCCATCCGGTTTTCACCCGGACAGTCCAGAAATTGACTCACTGTCCAGGTGAACTATTGATTTTGTCCGGGAATTTCGTAGAAATTGTGAAATTACAAAGCAAAGTTCTTGCAAATATTTTTACAAATTTACACTATTTTAACAGCAAAAGAACTCGCACTCACTGAAACTCATCTGCAATTCTGCCATGTTAGTCTGTTTACGCCGACATGTAGCGTGTAACCTATCACTTTGTTTTTTGTTTTTTTTTTTTTGTTTACATGTACGATCGTACACGTCTCAAACAGAGCTAAGTTATCTGTACATGTTCTTTCTTAATTTAGATTACCTGCGTTACTCCTACTCAAGTCCCTAGTCCTAACTGTAACTGATTTAGAACCGGCATGCACGTTATTCTTCACATTGTAAAATGACATTGCGCATGCGTTAGGAACTTCTGTTCGAACAAACCTGGGCCGTGTTCAGTAACGTAGAACACCTAAGTTAGAATTCTGAGTGGCTTAGTGGGCGGAGCTAAGAATACATAAAAGAAGCTAGTGGTGGGAGGAGTCAAGCAGCAGTTAGAAACGAGTTCAACATTGCAGCATAACTAGACTTAGCAAGAATTCTGCATTACTGAACATGGCCCTGACCTGCCGTCCGGGTCAGCGATTTTGATAAGGTGGCAACACTAGTAAGTAGGCCTAATATTTATAAAATATACCAAATATTTAAACTTACCTTTATTTGCATATCTTTGTTGCATGCAGAATTTTGAGAAATGCTTGAATTAGGCTGATTTTCTTCTATATTTTTGTTGTAAGCAATCGAATTAGCAGTCAATATTCTATTTAAATATTTAAATAAATCATAATTACTGTAAAACCAATATAAAGTTAAAAAATATATTTATAATATTTACATTATAGTNATATTGAATTTTCTTAATAAACATATTTTCACAAAATTGTGGAAATAAAATTGTAAAAATAATAATAAAAAGTGGAAATTAACACTTTCAGCAAGAGCGGCATGTAACTCAAAAAGAGCCGCATTTGCCCATGTCTGTTATAGTACTTTGTTTGTTTTTCCAAAATTAAAATAGTAAATGAAAATCTATCATTATAAGCATTAATCCTACATTTCTAATCAATAGTTGTATGATATTTGTACACTCAAAGATTAGATATGTAACAGTTACATAATAATGCACATTGCTTAAACCAGCGATTTAAGAAATTTAAAAGTACAGTGGAACCTCGGTATACGACCTTAATTCGTTCCTGATGTTTGGACTTATACCGAATTGGACGTATACCAAACCAATCTTTCCCATAAGAAGTAATGTAAAAATGATTAATCCGTTCTCATGTGAAAAAAAATGGCTGGCTTTAACACCTCGTTTTCCTGGCTAGTTCCTGCTTGATTTTTCATGAGATCAGCATATACCTTTTTAGCTTTCTCGCAAATAATTGGTTCTGATACGCTGTCGTCAGCGCACTGTTTTTCAGTTATCCAAAGCAAAAGCAATTTCTCAACATGATCTAATGTCTTCAATCTCTGTTTAGAACTTGATTTAACCCCTTTCACAACGTTAGCAGATTTAATACAGTAATATCCCGAACTTACGCGATAGGTGGGACAGAGCGGTAACCGCGTAAGTCGAATTCGCGTAAGTCGGGGTATAATTTTGCATATAAACACATACAAATAATTTTTAATTGGGGCCGGAGAATAAAGAAAACAATACTTTAGAAAAAAATGTTTAATAAAATCTTAGATAATACATATGTATAACAAATTAGGCCTATATTATTTTACAATTTTTCACATTTACTTGATTATTACGCCATAATTTTAACATTGTTTCCATCTCAGCGATAATACTGTGACGTTTACGAATGATGCTTGAATTTAAAGATTGAGCATTTTTCACATTTTCGAGAATTTTTCTTTGCCTTTTATAATTGTTCTGACCGACAATTCCAGTAGATCAAACTTCTTTGCCAATTCACAAATTTTTATTTTTGTATCGAAGTCTTTAATAATGGGTACGTTCGTAAAGTCAAACGAGTTAAACGCGTTAGTAACGAATCGTTCGAAAAGTCTAACGAAATAGGAATAACGATGACGTCATTCTCGCTTAACTCGTTCGACTTTACGAACATACCCAATGTTAACTTTACATTACAAAGATAAAGTTTTTCTTTTCTTGTTTGATGAAGAAGAATTAGTTCTACTTCGTTTGGATGACATAGTAGTCTCTCAAGTCTCCGTAGATATAACAAACACAGAAATAAATAACACAAAATAAATTGTAGCTATGTGTGGATTCCGCGCGACACATCCGAACATGTAAGCTGAACAATAGTGTGGGGGGAGTGAGTAATCAAGGGTTGCGTGGAGCTCAAACAAAAGACGAATCGACGAGATTTGAAAATCGCGTAACTCTGGGTTCGCGTAAGTCGGGGTATTACTGTAATGTCTTTATTTTTCGCGATTGTCGATATCGTCGTTCTCGGAATACGGCATGCAACAGTTAAAATCTCGAACACGCATGCCACCTTCATATTTCTCAACAATCTCTTTTTTCAGTTCCATTGTGATTCTAGTCATTTTTTAGTTTTCTGTTGCTTTTCATTTGCCTTTTCGCAATTCATGATTAATAAAAATAATAAAATTTTACTTACAAATTAAAATCAGAAGAAATTTAACAAAGTTATAAACCGTGGCACCGCGAACGTCTAGTCTGGTCTAGTACACCGATAATGCTACTTATTCATAGATGGCGCGTATAATTGAATTTAAGTCGTATACCGAACAAAAGTCGTATACCGAGCAAAATTTGTTTCGTCCAAACAGGACGTATTCCGAATTTGACGTATTCTAAAGCAGACGTATACCGAGGTACCACTGTATTATAATATAAAAATATCAAGTTGAATTTGTCAGAAACAACCAAGTAGCACCTAAATAGGGGCCAGTTTCCTGTAAAAGACCTCCCGGGAGACATTCCGCCTCGGCAGATCGCCCATGTATCGCGTTGCCGTAATCAAATAAACCAGCCGTGCTGTACAAAGGTATACCTGTACTTATTTCCATTATAATCACATTGTTATTTTCTTTTCATTTATGTACTGGTAGATAAAAAAGTTGGAGTAAAATTTTTTAGAATTTTTCTATTTTTAATTATTTAAATTAAACATTTCGCCCGCGATATCGATATATACGAGGGCTGTTTTTTTCAAGCTCCGATGGTCCATGAAACAAAGACAAGTGTAAGTAACAAAATAAATTTATTACCAAAAGTTAGGTACAAACATTGTTACTTTTCGACATAATCACTGTGAAGACTGAGGAATTTGTCATATCTGTGGACGAGCTTTTCCATCCCCTTGTCATAGAATGTTGTCGCCAGTGATTGAGATGGCCTTAACAACATTGTTTTGAAGATCATCATTAGTCTCAAGCCTCTGCCCTGCTAGCCATGTTTTCAGTTCAGGGAAGAGATGAAAGTCTTCACCATCTTTAAACACCCAGCCCCGTATAGTCCCGATCGACTTCCACTTCTTTCCTGAACAGAAAAAGTGGCTAGGAGGGCAGAAGTTCTAAACTAATGACGATCTTCAAAAAAACGTTAGGGCTCATTTCAAGTCATTAGCGGCAACATTTTATTCTATGACACGGGGATGGAAAAGCTCGTCTTCAGATATGACAAATGCCTTAATTTTCACAGTGATTATGTCGAAAAGTAACTATGTTTCTACCTAACTTTTGGTAATAAATTCATTTTGTTATTTACACTTGTCTTTTTTTATGGACTATCGGAGCTTGAAATAAAACAGCCTACGTAGTTACTAAATTTAGCTATAGTATCAGTGGACAAGTAGTTTAAAGGCAGGTTACGTTGCACAAAATAGGCTAGAAAATAGCGTACACAATTTAGTTTATACAGTATATATTAGTTTGATTTACTACTATTGTTTTTATCCAGTTGTTTTAAACTTGGAAGTGGATATGAAAATAATTTATTTAATTTTAATGATTTGTTATATTTATAATTATCAGCTATTTCAATAAAAACTTATTCACGTAATTATTTCTACGTAATAATTTCCTTAATTGATCATTTAAATTTTCATATTTTTTTACATTTAAATTTAATTATAGCTTTAATTTGTTTCTCTGCTTTCCGTATCTAATGTTTTGGGATCACATTTTTTACCGGCTTTCTTAGTTTTAACATATTAGTTTTTTCCTTTAAAAAGCACTTTAAATAGTGTATAATAATATATCATGTTTAAACATTTCTGTCTGTTTCGTCAATCTTCTTATCTTGGTTTTCATGCCCATTTCTATTTCTTGATATACACTACAATGTGGATAAAGTTACTGAATTTCGAATTCAATTTTAACCCCCTTCGTAAAAAAGTTTACCATTTGAAAAGTTTACCATTTGAACAAGTTGAAAGATTACTACGACTTTGTAACAGTGCTGATAATATCCGGGTTGACCAGTGCCTGGTTACAGGACGCGAACGACCGGATTTCCGAAATTGTACCGTATTTGTATATTTAAATTTATTTTCATTTTTATATATCAAATTACAAATTTTAAAATGAAATGTATTCTTTTAACTTACTGACTTTCTTTCTCTGTATTCTGAGAGCTGCAAGTTATTTCAACAAAATTCTGCGATTTAATACTTTTTAAATTTTTTGAATGCTCTATTACTTCTTGTGCTCTCATTTCTGGAGAACAATTAGTATTATTTTCAGCATGTTCAATAGAAATGTCTCTGAAATTATTAGTTATATTAACTAATTTAAATATTTGTAAATATTTTGTTACATTTGAAAAATCATAAAAAAATCTTACGTTATATGCGGATCAGAATGACCATTTTTATTACTAATTACATCAATATTTTCTAAATCTGTGGTTGTTGCCCTTTTCTTGACTGGTGGACTAGACGTATCTGAATTATCTTGATTTATTACACAGTTGTCAGTTTGATTAGTATCCATACTAATATATAAATAATAAAATTTTAAAAGTTTTAATTTATTTTATTATTCTACTAATTTTAATAATAAATTTGGAGCATATTAGATTGTGAACAATTTATCAATGAAAAAGAGCCGTTTGTATTATGTTGTTAGAATAAAACTTGCACACGTTTTTCGTAATCTTTTCCCGATGTATTCGGGTTTATATACTTACTTGTTAGAATAGAACAAAATTCATTGTGGAACGTATGACATTATTTTTGACTGGTTATTTATAACAACAAAAAAAATCAAAAACTCTTACCAGCAATACTTTTAATTATGAAAATCAAATGTTTCTAGTATTTTCTTGCATCCATCATCAATTGAAAGTGTTTTATTTATCATTCATTGGAACGTATTGAATTCAAGATTTCCATTACCTACATACATTTAACTTGAAAAAGATTCATCAGAAACATTTGCAAGTTTACATATAAGATTTTATTCTAGTGACATCATTTTTTTCATTGATAAAGAATTTTAATATTCTGCTAAATATTTATAAATTCTCTACTATAATTAAGAATAAGAAATAAACAAAATAAAGTTTTGAAAAAATAATATAGATCACTTTAAAAAATTAGTAATATGTTCAATCACTAATAGTTAAAAAAGTAGAACGTAGTTTAATTATTATCATTATTCTGTTTTTGTTGCTAAATGATGTTTCGTATTAATTAATTTCTTCAACTATTTATTCGAAAGTTTTGAGCTTTTCTCTTTGCAAATATTTAAAAATTTAATAAAGTTTCAAACAACTTATACTTCTGATATACTCAGGGTCCTCGAAAGAGTAACTGGGGTTTTCCCCAGGCCCAGAGTAAACTCAAGGGTTTATAGTCGTTTTTATTCCCAATAATTAATGTTATTTTTGCTAACAAAAAGTAAAATATTTAAGACTACGCTTTTTTAAATAACGCAATATTCTACGTGTTTCATTTGCAAAAAAGACAATAGGCACCTGGACATACTAGGAAGGATATAGCCTATTGTATTTCGACGTATCATATTTATTTTTTTCAGAATTAAACGAAACTAATTAATAACAATTGTAATCAATAATACCATAAAAAGGATGATATTTTAGTCACTTTTAAATAATTAAATGTTACGTTAATTTCGTATGTTAATTACGGTTGTAACCTTTATATAAGCTGGCAGTCGTAAGAAGAGACTGAACCACTTTTCAATCAGTAGTTATTAGTTAATTGTTTATTAGTATCTCATTCTCTAATTTCCTGTCCTTTGATTATATTTCATATATCTGAGAATAATGCTAAAATAACATACAGTATTGTTATTTGTGATCAAAAGATTATTTCTATCGTTTATATAAAATTCATAAAAGTGATAGAACAGATTATAAATAAGTTACCAAAATACAATGATTTGAATGAGGTACTGTATTCCTATTTCGAACAATTTCTGGATCCTGAGCCAGGAAATTCACCTGGAGCGGGGAGCCGGAGAAAGGAGCCATGATTAGAACCCTTACTCCAAAGCCTTGCTTTTCAACTGCCATCCCAGTCTCTGTTACCACTCCTTGACGGGTCACATAGATCCACTCCCAAAATTACGTAACGCATATCCTAGATCAGGTGTGAAGTCTTTATAAGTGTGACTACCAAAATCGCCAAATCTATGATGCAAAATTTTTCTCGTGCTAAACCGAAATTTTTGGGAGTATATTATCATTTGGTGTATTTTAGTATTGAGTCTTTTCATATCAAAAATCCACATATTGTACAGTATACACACTTTAGAAATCCGATAAATGTTTTACGAAACACAAAAAAATATACATAAAAACGATGATGGGCGTTTATTTTTTTAACTGCGGGTTGCATGCCGGAAAAAAGTCGTTGGCGTGTCAATTTTCGTACGCGTGTCAAGGGTTTCCCATTTCCTTAATAGATCAACCCCCTTATTTGTAAGGAATAATACAGAACTCGGAAACGTTATATTATTTTTATTAATTATGTACAAAACAGTAAAATAAATAGCAGGATTCACGAAGCAATGTGTGTGGCGACGTGTTATGGGATTTTATTATTAAAATTTTTTTATCTTTTTAATTATTATAAAATGGCAAAAGGCTTAATTTTATGGGTAGTGACGAGTTTCATGTAAAACTGTAAATGCTAAGAACGAGTAAAATCTTCGTTAAGTCCGACTTCTCTCGAGATATGACACGTGATACCCCTCTATCCTCCCTCGACCTTCAACCACCAAGATTTAATAGCATCAATGCCCCTAGTATTCAAACATCCATACAAAGTTTTGTTTCTTAATTTTTACCTATCCCGAAGTATTGAACGAAATAGACGCCAACACACACACACACACCCATAAAATTTTTTCCCGTTTTTACTTTTACTTTTTTTACTTTTTTGGGTTCAGGGGTTTCAAAACGTGGAGACTTGCAAAAATCTCGGATGGTAAAATTTGATACAATTCCAATACTTGTTATCTATACATAACAGCCGGGAAAATAAAAACGGGAAAAAATCCGTGGATGTGTATGTGTTTCGTTTCATATCTCAGGATAAGGTATAGATTAAGAATCAAGATTTGGCACGGTAGCTTGTATATAAAGGGCATTAGTGCTATAAAATATTGGTGGTGAACGGTTGAGAGGTGGTCAAGTGTTATATCTCGAGTGGGGTCGGACTTAACTAAGATTTTATTTGTTGTTAGCATTTACATTTGTTTTTTTCCTTTAAATTCATTTCTACCCTCAAAATTAAGCCTTTTGTCAGTTTATAATGATGAAAATATAAAAAGTTTTTATAACAATCTCATAACAGACGGCATCACACACAATTTTATTTATTATGATTAATGATATAAAACTTATTTTTTAAATAAACTCTCATAACAACCGGAAAAGTTACGCAACTCGTTGCTAGATTTTTTAAGGAGTAGTAGGCTTTAAATCTGCTGAATACCACATATTTCATAACCACCACATTTGGTACTAAAATAACATATGCTAATGACATACAGACTAGTAATATGTAGTTTATTCTCATCATTTCACTGATCAAGTTTAGTTTGAATGTTCTTCATCACCAATATAGGCTTAATTATGGTTGCATAATAGCACGAGGCAGAGAGTGGAAAAATAAAATTACATTTCCGAAGCCCGTAGGTATCATACGGATTACTCAAGACATTACGAATGCAATAACTTATCGAGAGGCATGAATTTCTATGTATCGAATGAGTTGTGCATTACATTCATTGGTTGAGTTTCAATTCGGTGTGTCTGTGAGTAGTTTTGTCAGTCATGCATCGAAACAATGAGTCGACTCACTTTATGAATTGATACGAAACATTCGAGCCGACCTCTTGCAATCGAATATTAATTGTGAACAAAGAAGTCAAACTGTTCGTTTATTTAAGAATTAAAAAGCTTTAGCAGTTTTCAATGGCAGTTCGATCATGACAAGTTTTAAGCGATCAGAGTGCGAGCTAACGATGTTTCTGCTCATCTTGGTTATTTATATAAAAACAATTCGCGAGTCCTGGAGGATTGATTAATGTGTTCTTTTGTATTGTATTTAGATATTCTGTTAATCTGTAAATTTTATAAATTGTTAATTGCTTTAAAATCTTAAAATATATTTACCTGGTAAACTTATTAATTTCCAATAGGTACAAACATACCTTATATAACGTATTACGCTTATATATATAAATTCACTAGTTTTAGTAGCGCGTTCCTTTTTTCGAATATCAGCGATATGATGTCGTCTGTTTTAATTAAACTATTTCCAAATCAGAAAAATTTTTGTAACTGGTAAATGTATTAAAAAATTGATTTTGTTTTTTAATGTAAATTTTAAAATATTTTATTATTATTTTGATGCGTTTATTTCTGATCAAATAATTTTGAATTAAAAGAAAATTATTTTGTATTGAAATTTGAGAAGGTGGCAACAATGTCTTTTTAGTTTTAGCAGAGTCGGTAGATTAACTGGTCTTTCGACTTCCTATCTTCGCTCGTTGCTAGAATCAGAGTCGGTAGATTAACTGGTCTTTCGACTAATAGTTCAAACTTAGCTAGAGACAATATTTGCCGCTAGTTGGCGCCACTGTTAGCAGAAGAGATTTATTCTTGCTATGTGTATACTGAGGTCAGTGATTTCGACTTATAATAAGTGTTTTTTAGCTACATAAAAATGCTAACGTGCTTTGTGCCAGGATGCAAGGCATGATATAAGTCATCGAACGAGAAGAGACATTTATTTCGTGTTCCTAGCGATAAGATTGAGGAGTGGATGCGATGCATTCCACCAGACAAGATGCTAACAAATAAATGTTACGTTTGTGACGTACATTTTGCGAGTAGATTTGTTTTAAAAACCTTCTCCCATGTTATAAATGGAGAGAAAGTAGAAATTCCACGAGATCGCTGGGCATTAACGTCGGATGCATATCCATCAAACTTCCCTAATTGTCCTAAGTACATTAGTAAGTCTGTACCTCAAAAACGATCAACGCGATGTCTCACAAGAAATGAAGAACTATCTAGGAAGAGATCGCGAAAAGACAATACCAAAGGTAAATATAAATATTTATGTTTTTTATGTAATCTTAATCCTCAGTGAGTCATGTAATTTTTTGCCCTTGCCTGAGTCGCAGTGCGTCTCTCGGACCCTGTGTTTTAATATAAAATTAAATTTTATCTATATTTAAGGAACATTTTATATTTAAAAAATGTTAAGATTGAGCTGGGTTTGTGAGATCCACTGTGATTCACTGAGGGTTATCTCTATGTGGCCCATCTTTCCTTATAAATACTTTAAGATTAATTGTCTGATATTTTTTTTTATCAATCATTAGATTTGCATGATACACACTCCCAAGTAACAACTGTAGAAAAGGAAGTAGAAGAACNTGAAGAACCATCTAGGAAGGGATCACAAAAAGACAATACCAAAGGTAACTATTTATGGTTTTTATGTAATCTTAATCCTCAGTGAGTCATGTAATTTTTTGCCCTTGCCTGAGTCGCAGTGCGTCTCTTGGACCCTGTGTTTTAATATAAAATTAAATTTTATCTATATTTAAGGAACATTTTATATTTAAAAAATGTTAACTAAAGATTGAGCTGGGTTTGTGAGATCCACTGTGATTCACTGAGGACTATCTCTCTGTGGTCCATCTTTCCTTATAAATACTTTAAGATTAATTGTCTGATATTTTTTTTTATTAATCACTAGCTTACCCGTCGCGCATTGCTGCGATCTCAGAAGAGATGAAATTCAAGCAAACTCGTTATAATAAAATTAAATTTTCATTTTATCATTTTTATTNATATTTAAGGAACATTTTATATTTAAAAAATGTTAACTAAAGATTGAGCTGGGTTTGTGAGATCCACTGTGATTCACTGAGGGCTATCTCTCTGTAGCCCATCTTTCCTTATAAATACTTTAAGATTAATTGTCTGATATTTTTTTTTTTATCAATCATTAGATTTGCATGATACACACTCCCAAGTAACAACTGTAGAAAAGGAAATAGAAGAGAAACTGAAAACTCTTCGAACAGAAAATCTCTAGCTTCATCAAGAAAATACTGAACTTAAAATAAAATAGTTGTTGGCTGATAAACTTAATTCCTTAACACCGAGACAAAAAGTTGTAATTTTCCTTGTAAGTAAAGTTTATTTTCCTTTGTCTCCTCTTTCTGTGAAATTTGACACTGATGAGTCATTGTTTACACAGCTGGATGACCTTGAGAACAGCTGGAGTCGGATTTCCCGGGGCATTCTCATAGACGTCTCGGGAGGACNTTGCTTAACTTTTCCGGGTGTTATGAGATTTTACTGAAAAAATCTGTTTACATTATTATTATAAAATAGAAAAACGCTTCAAATTTTATTTTCCTTTGTCTCGTCTTTCTGTGAAATTTGACACTGATGAGTCATTGTTTAGACAGCTGGATGACCTTGAGAACAGCTGGAGTCGGATTTCCCGGGGCATTCTCATAGACGTCTCAGGAGGACAAGGGTTTAAAGTAGGGTGAATACTAGCTGGCCTTATATTTTTAAATATTTTTAAAAAATTAAAATTTTAATTGCGATTTCCGACCCCCTTCGAAATTAATTAAATTTATACATAATAAAATTAAAAAACTATTGGAGGTCGTTTTTGACATCAGAAAGTAGCTTTAAATAACTTTACCGAAGGAAAATCCGTGCGCTACAACTTTAGAACAATGAATTAAATTTGATAAAAAAATCCCATTAAAAACAATTAAGCCTTAATCGAACATTATCAAAGGCTAATTAAAATCGCGATAAAATTTCTTCGCGCGGGGAAAAATTTGTGGACCCAAAAACCATTCCAAAAATTGAAAAAAAAAAAATTTGTCAAAAGTGGCCTTAACGACCGAGTTTTTCGTAACGCTATGTAAACTTAATTCCTATTGACGAGTTAACTCGTCAATGGGAATTAAGGTGTTTGGTTACTTGACTGTTTGCTTTTAAAAATTAGGTCACCATCTGTCTATGAATTTTTGAGAAATAATGATTACTTGCCTTTATCCTGTCAGTCTACACTGCATCAATATATCAGAGGCATTAATGCCAAATTTGGATTTGATAAAGATCTTTTTGTTATTTTAAAGACAAAATTGGAGACTATTCCACGAACAGAATGCCAGGGAGTTTTAATTTTTGATGAAATCACACTTCAAAAACATATAGAACTTTCTAAAGCTACTGGTGAAATGATTGGACTTGTTGATTGTGGTGACAATTCTGTATTGCCACAGAGTGAATTTACAGCAGGTGATCATGGCCTAGTGTTTATGTTCAGACCTCACTTTGCTAGTTGGGTACAATGTATTGGCACATTCTGTTCAAATAGCTCTGTCCCAGGTTCTACTGTTGCAAAACTTATTTTGCAAGCAATTATTCATTTAGCACAGTGTGGTGCAATAGTCAATGCAATAGTTTGTGATGGTGCCAGCACAAACAAAGCAGCTTTAAAAGCTCTATGAATTTGTGCAGACACAAATAATATACAATGCTCATTTACAAACCCTACTGCAGATAGACAAGTACTAGCTATTATTGATGTACCACATATTTTAAAATGTATGCAAAACAATCTTTTGAAAAGTAGATACTTTCAGGTAAAACTAAGAAAATAAAGTGTTTTCACCTAATTTATAATATAAGCCATTGCATTATTCTGCATTTTTACTTTTAGTTTCCTGAAGGAAGGGTAAATTGCAGCATTTTAAAGCAGTTGTTGATGAAGATTCCAAATTACCAAAGGGATTAAAGGTATGTCCCAAAGTGACAGAAATACATGTTAATCCCAATAACTTCCAGAGAATGAGTGTATTGCTGGCAGCTCAAGTAACACATTTTTTACTTATATAATCTTGACTTGATAAGAATACTTTTATTTATCTCATTTATTTATAGATATTTAGTAATACTTTTGCTGATGCTATGCTGTTTTATAAACAGCGTGAGGTTGCTATCCTAAAGAATGCAGATGTTACAATAAGTTTCATACGTCACATCAATGCTCTTTTTGATGCTTTAAATCGTAGATTGCCACAGGAAGGAATCAGACATGATTCAAATGATCTCAAGGTAATAGTAATGATTCACTACAAAAAACTATAAATGTTTTAATTAACAACTTTTTTAAAATAGGTTATTGAAGAATCTCTAGAATGGTTAAATAGATGGGAAGCATTCAGATTACAGATTAGAAGCACTGATAAAAAGGGATTTTTGAGCCACCAGACAGCAGAAAATCTACGCTTGACACTGACTAGTATCTTAGCACTCATCAAACAATTGCTTCCAAACTCATATTATATCCTGACAGCTCACTTTAATCAGGACCCATTAGAGGTAAAACTGACTTAGTGTAATGATTATATAATCTTGTATTAAACTCTTAACTTATGTTTTCTTTTCAATTAGCGTTTCTTTGGAATGATAAGACAAGGAAGTGGAAGCAATTCTCATCCCACAACAGTACAGTTCTTATACTAGTACAGACTGATGACTGTGTACAGTTTGGTTTGTCCTCCCAAACAAGCATCAGTTCTAACTGATCCTGGATCTTCCCTTATTACTTTAAAAAATCTTCTTCATAGTCATAAAAAACCATTTAGGAAATTCAAGAACAATTGGAAGAACATTTACAAAATTTGCTTTCTAATTCAAGCCTGTCCTATGGAGATACTAGTGATAGTGAATTATTAGATCGTGATTATTGTGCACCAGAAACATTTATGTTTATTCTAATTATTTAGGAGGTTACATTGTTTATCATCTACTGCCATCACTCGGTTGCAAAAATATATTAACAGCAAAACCTGAAGATGCTGCACCAGAGAAGACATTTACATTCATCAAATCTCGAAGAGGTTTGTTATATCCAAGCTATAAGCTTTGCCAATTGATGTACTGGGCAGAAAGCAAAGTATGTGGCATACATTACAACATTGTATGAAGTGACATCTTGTAGTAAACGCATAGTAGTTAGTCAATATGGAGAAATATACTATGCAGGAGCAAATGATTATCAAAACTAATTACAGGCACAAGGAAAGTTTTGCTGCAACTGTAAGCAAATTATGCAGCATTTTCGATTGGAGAAATGTTCCATTTGAAACAATGTGCAAATACTGATTTGAAAATTTGAACAAACATGCTCAATTATGGATAGCAAAAGAACTGGCTGTTTTCACAGTCAGCTGAAAACATTGCCACAAGCAAAAGAGTGGTTGAGTGTGCTGAAATATCAATTTGCCATTGGTCACTGGAATTAGATATTACAAGCACCATGCAGCAGAGTTTGAGAAAAGACCTGCATCTGCACTCATTCAACATTCAACTAACTCAGGTATTGAAGACAAATAACCATTTGATGCACCAGGTATTCATCAGTTGGGTGCTGGAGAATCAGCAGGTGAATGGCAATTTTGCTAAGAAAATCATCTTAAGTGATGAGACACATTTCTACCTTGATGAGTATGTCAACAAGCAAAAATGTTGCATTTAGGGCATGGAAAATCTTTGTGTTGTTCAAGAACAACTGATGCATGAGTGACAATTTGACATGTATTTTGGACCAGTGGAGTGATTAGGTCATACTTCTTTGAAAATGAGGCTGAAAATGCAGTTACTATCAATGATGTGCATTATTGCAAGATGATATTGGCATTTTTGTGACCTCATTTGGACAGCATGGATTTGAGTGACGTGGTTCCAGCAGGATGGCATGATCTGCAATATGGCACATAAACAACTGAGTTGTAGCAGAAATTTCATGGGTGACTCATCTCACACAATGGCGATCAGAATTGGTCACCAAGATTATGTGATCTGACAGTGTGAGACATTTTCCTCTGGGAATTTGTAAGTCCACAGCTTATGCCACTAAAATAAAAACGATTCCTGAATTGAAAGTGAACTTTTATGTATTTTTGAATCATCAATGGTGACTGTGAAATGACAAATTATGAAGAGAAAATTCTTTGTATTCTTCAATACAGTTGACCCCCCTATAACACGGGCTCCTCCTATACTTCGGATTCCTATATCACGGCAAAAAAATTGCAACTGTATTCGTACAAACACGCTAAAAAAAACTCATATAATTTGGTAAAACATCATCGCCGACTTGTGTTGCGACAGGATTGGTCGAACCTAGACCAATAGCGGATATTGCACAAACCGTTGAGTTTAAACGAGCAGCGGACCTACTAAATGATGAACCTACTAAAAACCATTTATTATTTAACGTCCATAAAAATTATGGACGTTAAATAATATATCAAGACATCATAAATATAAGACATCATTAATATAAATTATATTTATATTAATGATGTCTCCAAAGTTCAGTGAATTTTTCGCAAAAAAATAATTTATCAGGAAGCACGCGAGCACCATTCGATGACATGCTCCATGGCGAAAACAAGCTTAAGCAATGGCGTCGTCGAACGGTGCACGCTCGGTAAGTAATCCTACGATTTTTTGTTTATAGCATAGTTTATATGGATTATTCCCAAAAAATTATACGTATTTTGGAAATGTTGAGTCAAATGAGTCTAGTATTGATTAATTTTATGGAAGAAAACCTTTCAAACAGTCGTAGTCCACTGCAAAAGTGCCGGGCTGTGATTGGCTCACGTATTCAAGGACTCTTAGAACATCAATTTCATAAAGAACAGAACGTATCTATCGTGTTATAGGGGGGTCGACTGTATTTTTATTAAGATGATCATTAAAAAATGTGAAAGAAACCATTGCACGTTGCAGACATATTTATTTGTCATTATGATCTTTCTGAAACCATCAAAGGCATATATACCTCACCTTTAGTTCTCCCCCATTCATTTTCTGTATGTTAATTTATACTTGCTATTATTAGACACTCCTATTTGAATCTGTATCTTGAAAGTTGATAAGTTTCAGTAATTTCCCTCATATAAATAATAACTCTTACAGAATTATTTATAAGCTTATTGTTAATTTCATTCTATTCTAGTTCTTTATAGTTAACAGCAGCTGAATGATTGGATCTCCATATCTGTATCATATTAATTTTTCTAGTTATTTTAGCATTTATTATTTTAATATGCATTTAACTAATATTATTTGACAAGTAAAACAAAAGTTAAACAATAAGAAAAGTTATTTGTTGTTTGATGATCATTTGTCTTTCAATATTCAATGCAATTTAGATGGTTCCATTGTAAATATTGTGTGTTTTTTCCAGTGTCACTTACTTAAATTACACTTAAATGAACTGCTAATGGAAATAAAATGAAAGATAAGTGAAAATAATGTTTGAGATAATAATTTCTGAAGTATATACAGCCAATGTGGCTGCTGAAAGTGTAGGATATACAGTTGTGCAAATTATTTGAAGGTTTTATTTCCATTATAGCAATTTTTGTAGGGTATATGCTGGTGTAGGTGATCTGCAAGAAATTATAGTAATTGAAAAATTTACTTATTGTATTTTCATGTACTATTAAGAATTTATAACACACAAAGAGATGAAATGATCATATTTTAATAGTTTATTTTACATACCATATATATGAATATTAAATTTTGAATGATACAAATGCATAGTTAAATTCAGTTTAAATTTTAATCTTTTACAAAAAATGTTACATTCTATGTCAAGTTTCTTTTGATGTAATATTTATATGCAAAATGAATATATTGTATTTAAACAAAAACTATTTGTTAAATTGGAATTCCAGAATTCCCCGAATCTTTTTCTTGCTGTTCTTTAATTTTTTGCCATTTCTGAACTAGAGATGGAATGTTCTTCATCTTTAATGTCAAACCAGAAGATAATTTACACTACAGTAGAAAATATATTATTTATAAAATCAATTGACTAACTTAACTAGATAAATTCACAACTTACCTTTTTCCTTTCTTTCTTTGGTGGAAGAACAGATGTGTTTGATACTTCTGTACTGTTTACTGATATAGAATCATGAATTTTATTTGATGCACATTCAAATGTGGATTGACAGACTGAAGAATGTGGATAATTCACAGAAGTTATTAAATAATGATTTATCACTTTATCTTCATTTGAAGATATTGAAGAATTTGGAGGCTTGATTATAATTGCATTATCTGTTACACTTGTAGGAATCACAGACATTGATGATGAAGGTGAAGATTGATAAGATAGCTGTGAATCAATTTTTAATTCATTAGGAATTTGTAGTGATGTTGATATGGTTTGTTCATCACATTGGTCATCAGAGTCAATTTCCATTTCCACATCTGCAATTTCTCCATCTTCTAATTCTGTGCTGTCTGGTGGTGGTGGTGGTGGACTGTTTGGTGGTGGTAAAGGAGGAAGAGGAGGTAATGGAGGTTGAAGAGGTTTATCAACACCTGGTGGGGAAGGTGGTGGTGATTCTGTTTCATGACTAGCTACTCTACTGCTCCATGTTGTTTCTGCTTGATATCCTGAAATTTTCAAATATATTTATCAAGCTATTTTTCAAGTATTAGTCTTATAAAATTAAATGTGCCACATTTAATTTTATAAGAGATTAAAAAAATAATACATTTAAATATTGTGTTAATATAATATGTTTTTTGATAATTCTGGATCTAATATTCATCTATTTGAAAAAAAGCATCTATATAGTTAATGATAAATCATGATACCAATGAATGAATTGACATTCATACCATTGATTTGCCACAATTGCTTGTAAACATAAATAATAGTTCACATGATAGCCAAATATTCTCTCTGAAATTCTGAAATCAGAGAAAATATCTGGCTAACATGTGAATTATAATTTACATTTACAAGCAATTAAAGTTTTCTGCTTATAGTGTGCTAATTAACCAATTATTTACTGACCAAGATATATTAGATATAGCTACATTTTAATATAGAATAAATAAATGAATTACAAACAAATGACATATATAATTCAAAACAAACTTTTAACCAGTTTCATTTTTAGAGAGAGTATATGATAAATCTTTTATTATAAAATTTATATCACAAAGCCATATATAGTGAGAAAATGACTAAGCACAAATCTTTAAAAAACAAAAAATAATCACACATTTAATTCCTGAGTAAAGTTCTTTGACTGATTTTAGAGTAATCAATTTCAATTCTTTTAATGTGTAGAGTTTAGATATCTGAATATAGAATTCAATAAAATATTTATTTTTTGATAAATGAATATCTGGGATTAATTGCTTTAATTAATGCTTAATTAAACACTGACTGTATCAAAATAATTTTTCTGTTGCTACATATCAACAAAATAAAAATATTAAGTATTTTTATTTAATTAAAACTTACTCATTAATAATTATAAAATCATTAAACTTAAAAAAGGATAAAATAATTGAAAAGTGCTGTACCTGTATTAGATGCGTATACTGAAGGAACAGATGCAATTTGTGGTGCTGTTGCTTCTGATACAGATGAAGAAACTAAAGAATGTTGTGGTAATTGAGTATTTTTCCTTTCAGCAACATTTAAACCATTAGAAACTGAACTTTCTGAAATGGCTTCAGAATGCATTTGATCTCCAACTGTCTGCGGGTATTCCCATTGTGTACGTCCAGTCCTTTCATTAACATAAAAGTACCTTTTGTGTTGCCTGTAGGAACGGGATAAGGCAGAGGAGAGGAATAAATAATAAAATAAATGTCAGAATTTTAATGTAAAACAAATTATACATACCTGAAATTAACTTTTAATTGTTAAATAAAATTTTAAGAAAACACAGATAATGAACATTATATATGAAATAATTTCTTACCTCTTTATTGGTATTTCTAAATTTACACTAAGTTTTAATTATAATTTATATGCTAATTTTTATTTTTGGCAAATATTTTGTTGAAGATTTATTGTTATATATTTCCTACAGTAGTGGTTCCCAACCTATTTTAATATAGAATTGATCTTACCTTTGTAAGATGTAGGCTGCTTTGTAGTTTAAAGATCCCTTTGTTGATTTTGCTGCTTAGGAAAGTATGATCCAATAAAATCGAATAAATAGTATCAAATGAGAGTTAATTTATTTATTTATAATTAAAAATGTTGAATTTATTCAGAACGGAAATATCATTTTAGTTCACTTTTTTGAATTATAATAAAAGGGATAAGAAAAATAATTAAAACTAGTGTAGGTTGGGAACCCCTAGCAAATAATATCTTAAATTGTAAATGTAAATATTCAATTAAAATACTATTTTTCTTTCTATCAATAATGTAATTTTTAATGATATTTAAACATAACTCTGTTATTTTAACATATTACACAATCATTCTTTAAAGAAATTTTGATGGTTAACAATATAAAAAGCAATATGATATACATATTGATAAAATGTATGAACTGTGACAAAAAAATCAATTATATGATAAAATAGATTTTATGTGAAAACTTTCTAATAAATTATGGTAATTAATCATCATTCGTTTCCTTAAAGTTACTTCTTTATTTTTAATTTGCAGATACAATATAAATAAAATTGTATTAATAACTAATAACTTAAATCTATAATTGACTGATTTATAAATTTACATATTATATATAAATTATTAACAAAATACATTAACAAAATATTTTCCTATGTTATAAAAAATTATTTTACTATCTCATTGATATTTAAACAGAAAATTGTTATTATTCAGTTTAATTATTATTTACAAAAAAGGAAGACTATTTTCAGTATTTCTGTATGTGACTTTTTTCTATGTAGAAATTTTACAGCAATCAAGTTGAACTTTCCAAAAAATTAATAATAATTAATATTTATTTTAACATTTAAAAAAATGACCAATTCTGTTATTATATTTATAAGAAACATTAATCTATAAAGAAAATCAAAAAAGCATAAAAATGAATTGAAATTTTATAATAAAAAAATTGAAAGGATTGGTTGCTTCTAACAATAAATTTTTTTTCTTCAAACTGCATAAATAAACGCATAAATGCAACGATTTTTGTTTTTTCTAGTTCTTCTATTTAAATATTTCTTACAAAACTAAATTTGACAAAATTCTCATTATTTAAAAATGCATTATTTATTTTTCAGAAAAATTAGTTGTGTTTATTATTTAGATTGAATTAGTTAGGGTAATAAATAGGTTGTAATAAATTGGAGAGCTTATCTTTATCATCTGATGTGATAAACCCTCCAATTTATTACAACCCTATTTATTAGGCAAACTAGTTCAATCTAAATTAAAGTTGTGGACTAGAAGCATTAATATTAATATTGTGTTTATTATAATAATCTTTTCATGGAGAACTTATGCATTTTCAGTGAGACTTTTAAATATTTACACTATTATAAAAATATATTCTTTAATTTAATACATGACAATTTTAATTATTTTATTTAAGAAACACTAATATCAAAATTAATTTATAACTATTGAATTTTACAGATATTGAATATATAATAAAAATGTTTAGTCCTTTATAATTAAAAAAAGCTATAATTAAATTTTAGACTTATAAGAAATTTTTAGATTACATTAGAGAGAAAAAATTTTTATTGTACATCTAATAGAATTAAATAAAATTACTTTTAACTTTTAATATTTAAATTTGATAATATACATATATTTTGTCCATGTTTTGTGCACATAAAACATTATTCTAAATTTTTTATTATAGCCTAACTATATTAAGTTTTATTATATTAATGATAAATAAGTCATTAAATGAGAAAATATCAAATTTTAGAATCCATAAATACACATTTAAACTCTACTTGTATTTAAGTTTTAAACCTCAAAAATACAAAAACTTGATTGCTTATTCAGTTTTATGAATTATCTTGATTAAAAAAATTTTAATATTGCATTTAAGAATTTAAGAACAAAAGTTTAAAAATAAAAAAAAACATAAAACAAACATATAAGATAAAGAGATATCTGTCCTACCTCAGGACTCCCTGCCAATGGATGTCTTCAACTTCTGCAGCAGGAGGGGCAAGCAGTCAATCCTCAACATGTACCGTTGGTTTCATACTCACACCAACTAATTACTGTATTATGTTCTTACACTTAAATCTATATAGATTTCAGCAAAATTTTTTGTTTTTCTTTCTTTTTTTTTTTTTTTTTTATAAACTTGCCAACTAAAATTGTATTTATTTACTGGCAAGTGATTGGTAATTCTTTGTTAATGAAAGCATTAATTTCTACTATATATTTTTTAAATTAATATTTATATAATTATTACTGGTGTTTAAAATTTGTTTTAAATTATAAATGTCTTTTAATACCTTTACCACCTTAATACTCTGAAAATAGTAGTTGCAGTTTACAAGAATGTAAATCATTAAAACAATTTGCTGGTTTTCTTCATTGTTCAAAGGATATAATATCCTTAGTAGCAAAGCTGTTTTTAACTTTGCTACAAAATGACACAGCATATAGTTTTTTAGAGTATCANGATAAATAAGTCATTAAATGAGAAAATATCAAATTTTAGAATCCATAAATACACATTTAAACTCTACTTGTATTTAAGTTTTAAACCTCAAAAATACAAAAACTTGATTGCTTATTCAGTTTTATGAATTATCTTGATTAAAAAAATTTTAATATTGCATTTAAGAATTTAAGAACAAAAGTTTAAAAATAAAAAAAAACATAAAACAAACATATAAGATAAAGAGATATCTGTCCTACCTCAGGACTCCCTGCCAATGGATGTCTTCAACTTCTGCAGCAGGAGGGGCAAGCAGTCAATCCTCAACATGTACCGTTGGTTTCATACTCACACCAACTAATTACTGTATTATGTTCTTACACTTAAATCTATATAGATTTCAGCAAAATTTTTTTTTTTTCTTTCTTTTTTTTTTTTTTTTTTATAAACTTGCCAACTAAAATTGTATTTATTTACTGGCAAGTGATTGGTAATTCTTTGTTAATGAAAGCATTAATTTCTACTATATATTTTTTAAATTAATATTTATATAATTATTACTGGTGTTTAAAATTTGTTTTAAATTATAAATGTCTTTTAATACCTTTACCACCTTAATACTCTGAAAATAGTAGTTGCAGTTTACAAGAATGTAAATCATTAAAACAATTTGCTGGTTTTCTTCATTGTTCAAAGGATATAATATCCTTAGTAGCAAAGCTGTTTTTAACTTTGCTACAAAATGACACAGCATATAGTTTTTTAGAGTATCATCTCCATAAAAGATGACACTCGTACAAAGATGTAACACACACGTATAAAGTCCGTACCTGTCCCAATCACAGATCCAACCAGATGGCATTGCATTCATTTCATACTGTCTCAAGAAATCTTGTACGTCTTGCAGCTTATTTAGAAAATAGGAAGATGACAAAGCATTTTCTTTCCAATCAGTAAACCTTGTCTGAAATATACAATATTTACTTTTAGAAGCAATAAGAGAAAACTTAAATTTATTTTTGTGATATATTTTTTAAATATATACATAAAATAAGATAGTTAATTAACATATATATATATATACGTGGTGCTGTTGCTTCTGATACAGATGAAGAAACTAAAGAATGTTGTGGTAATTGAGTATTTTTCCTTTCAGCAACATTTAAACCATTAGAAACTGAACTTTCTGAAATGGCTTCAGAATGCATTTGATCTCCAACTGTCTGCGGGTATTTCCATTGTGTNGTGGTGCTGTTGCTTCTGATACAGATGAAGAAACTAAAGAATGTTGTGGTAATTGAGTATTTTTCCTTTCAGCAACATTTAAACCATTAGAAACTGAACTTTCTGAAATGGCTTCAGAATGCATTTGATCTCCAACTGTCTGCGGGTATTCCCATTGTGTACGTCCAGTCCTTTCATTAACATAAAAGTACCTTTTGTGTTGCCTGTAGGAACGGGATAAGGCAGAGGAGAGGAATAAATAATAAAATAAATGTCAGAATTTTAATGTAAAACAAATTATACATACCTGAAATTAACTTTTAATTGTTAAATAAAATTTTAAGAAAACACAGATAATGAACATTATATATGAAATAATTTCTTACCTCTTTATTGGTATTTCTAAATTTACACTAAGTTTTAATTATAATTTATATGCTAATTTTTATTTTTGGCAAATATTTTGTTGAAGATTTATTGTTATATATTTCCTACAGTAGTGGTTCCCAACCTATTTTAATATAGAATTGATCTTACCTTTGTAAGATGTAGGCTGCTTTGTAGTTTAAAGATCCCTTTGTTGATTTTGCTGCTTAGGAAAGTATGATCCAATAAAATCGAATAAATAGTATCAAATGAGAGTTAATTTATTTATTTATAATTAAAAATGTTGAATTTATTCAGAACGGAAATATCATTTTAGTTCACTTTTTTGAATTATAATAAAAGGGATAAGAAAAATAATTAAAACTAGTGTAGGTTGGGAACCCCTAGCAAATAATATCTTAAATTGTAAATGTAAATATTCAATTAAAATACTATTTTTCTTTCTATCAATAATGTAATTTTTAATGATATTTAAACATAACTCTGTTATTTTAACATATTACACAATCATTCTTTAAAGAAATTTTGATGGTTAACAATATAAAAAGCAATATGATATACATATTGATAAAATGTATGAACTGTGACAAAAAAATCAATTATATGATAAAATAGATTTTATGTGAAAACTTTCTAATAAATTATGGTAATTAATCATCATTCGTTTCCTTAAAGTTACTTCTTTATTTTTAATTTGCAGATACAATATAAATAAAATTGTATTAATAACTAATAACTTAAATCTATAATTGACTGATTTATAAATTTACATATTATATATAAATTATTAACAAAATACATTAACAAAATATTTTCCTATGTTATAAAAAATTATTTTACTATCTCATTGATATTTAAACAGAAAATTGTTATTATTCAGTTTAATTATTATTTACAAAAAAGGAAGACTATTTTCAGTATTTCTGTATGTGACTTTTTTCTATGTAGAAATTTTACAGCAATCAAGTTGAACTTTCCAAAAAATTAATAATAATTAATATTTATTTTAACATTTAAAAAAATGACCAATTCTGTTATTATATTTATAAGAAACATTAATCTATAAAGAAAATCAAAAAAGCATAAAAATGAATTGAAATTTTATAATAAAAAAATTGAAAGGATTGGTTGCTTCTAACAATAAATTTTTTTTCTTCAAACTGCATAAATAAACGCATAAATGCAACGATTTTTGTTTTTTCTAGTTCTTCTATTTAAATATTTCTTACAAAACTAAATTTGACAAAATTCTCATTATTTAAAAATGCATTATTTATTTTTCAGAAAAATTAGTTGTGTTTATTATTTAGATTGAATTAGTTAGGGTAATAAATAGGTTGTAATAAATTGGAGAGCTTATCTTTATCATCTGATGTGATAAACCCTCCAATTTATTACAACCCTATTTATTAGGCAAACTAGTTCAATCTAAATTAAAGTTGTGGACTAGAAGCATTAATATTAATATTGTGTTTATTATAATAATCTTTTCATGGAGAACTTATGCATTTTCAGTGAGACTTTTAAATATTTACACTATTATAAAAATATATTCTTTAATTTAATACATGACAATTTTAATTATTTTATTTAAGAAACACTAATATCAAAATTAATTTATAACTATTGAATTTTACAGATATTGAATATATAATAAAAATGTTTAGTCCTTTATAATTAAAAAAAGCTATAATTAAATTTTAGACTTATAAGAAATTTTTAGATTACATTAGAGAGAAAAAATTTTTATTGTACATCTAATAGAATTAAATAAAATTACTTTTAACTTTTAATATTTAAATTTGATAATATACATATATTTTGTCCATGTTTTGTGCACATAAAACATTATTCTAAATTTTTTATTATAGCCTAACTATATTAAGTTTTATTATATTAATGATAAATAAGTCATTAAATGAGAAAATATCAAATTTTAGAATCCATAAATACACATTTAAACTCTACTTGTATTTAAGTTTTAAACCTCAAAAATACAAAAACTTGATTGCTTATTCAGTTTTATGAATTATCTTGATTAAAAAAATTTTAATATTGCATTTAAGAATTTAAGAACAAAAGTTTAAAAATAAAAAAAAACATAAAACAAACATATAAGATAAAGAGATATCTGTCCTACCTCAGGACTCCCTGCCAATGGATGTCTTCAACTTCTGCAGCAGGAGGGGCAAGCAGTCAATCCTCAACATGTACCGTTGGTTTCATACTCACACCAACTAATTACTGTATTATGTTCTTACACTTAAATCTATATAGATTTCAGCAAAATTTTTTGTTTTTCTTTCTTTTTTTTTTTTTTTTTTATAAACTTGCCAACTAAAATTGTATTTATTTACTGGCAAGTGATTGGTAATTCTTTGTTAATGAAAGCATTAATTTCTACTATATATTTTTTAAATTAATATTTATATAATTATTACTGGTGTTTAAAATTTGTTTTAAATTATAAATGTCTTTTAATACCTTTACCACCTTAATACTCTGAAAATAGTAGTTGCAGTTTACAAGAATGTAAATCATTAAAACAATTTGCTGGTTTTCTTCATTGTTCAAAGGATATAATATCCTTAGTAGCAAAGCTGTTTTTAACTTTGCTACAAAATGACACAGCATATAGTTTTTTAGAGTATCATCTCCATAAAAGATGACACTCGTACAAAGATGTAACACACACGTATAAAGTCCGTACCTGTCCCAATCACAGATCCAACCAGATGGCATTGCATTCATTTCATACTGTCTCAAGAAATCTTGTACGTCTTGCAGCTTATTTAGAAAATAGGAAGATGACAAAGCATTTTCTTTCCAATCAGTAAACCTTGTCTGAAATATACAATATTTACTTTTAGAAGCAATAAGAGAAAACTTAAATTTATTTTTGTGATATATTTTTTAAATATATACATAAAATAAGATAGTTAATTAACATATATATATATATACAGTGCATTTTTGTCATAGAATGCAATGGAACGGCATTCCACCACTTTTTTTTGATATATTTTAAAAGTTTTAAGAGAATTTTTGAAAATTTGATGTTTGGTCCGCATTGAATTGCTCTGTGGAGCATAGAAGATCGGCAACAAAATTATTAAGATGGTCCCTGGTCCTGCTCCTGCTTGTGTGCCAAACCATGTGTACGATGCATGTGTAGTGCAAACTTAGTTTGTGGTGACTGTGACATACTGCTCGGCTCGTGTTTGGTCATGTCATGATTTGATGGCAATGCAGGAATCGCAGTGCTAATTGTGACTGGTGATTGTCATTTTGACTGTTTTATATTTCACTAGTAGTCCAGGATGCTCCATAGTGGGTGTTCCACCACCTTTTTTTCCCAAAAAAGCACTGTATATATATATAAGTTAATTAACTCTTATTTTTTCAATAGTTATGATTTCTAAAACATGCAACTGCTTTTAATATTTTAAAGTTAAAGGAATTTTTATCACAAATTTTATTCAAATGTACCTGTAATTGCAGTAACAGTTGATATAATGATGATAATTCTGCTTGTCCAGAAGTTAGAAATGATAATTTATCTAACATTAAATTTGATAATTCTTGAATTTGCTTCTGAAATTAAAAATGTTTACATTAATATGCATGTTGTTCTTAATTATTTTAACTTTTATGATATATATACAGTAGAACCTCTAAATGTTGAATTTGAAGGGACAAAAAAATGGCCAATTTGAATTATGGAGAATTCTACATATTGAGATACTGTACATAAAAAAATCAAAAACTTTTTATTCAGATGCAAAGTATAAAATCAGTAGAATAAGAAATGTAATTGTGATATATTTAAGTTTATGATATTTACTAGAATAATTATTAGAACAATATATCAGGTTTTGTAAGAATGATTTAAATAAATATCAAGAATTTAGTACACCACAAACTTAACTCTCTATGCTATAGTGAATTTATTCAAAAATCAAATTCTGCATAATACATTAAATTAAATTTTGATATTCCCAGCAGCAAGCCAATTACAATTCATTTCATATGAAGTAGACTATGTCATTAGCTGCTTATCCATTGTATTAAAGCTGCTTTACCCAGGCAATAATGTGCTGAAAAGATTCATGAAACTTAATAGGTTGGTTGGCACCTGCTGAGTTTGATTAGATTGACTTAAGGAGTTACAATGTTGAGATATGTGAAATTTTTTGTTTGACTTTAAAAGTAGAAATATACATTATATTATATAGGTGTTCACCAGGATTGACAATCCAATTTGACGTAAGGAAGGACGGATTCAAAAGTAGAGGTTTTAACATACATATAAGATTATAAATCAAAAACTGTGTACTAATACACTGCCATTAAACTTTTAAGAAATGGGGAGCTTAGTGGAAAAATGACATACCAAAAAACTAAAGAAATGAGTTATTAACAAATTTGTGTGTCATTGATCCATCTTCTAACAAAACTTTCATGGTTCAGTTGCACGATCTACAGTTTATATACTCTGTGGATCATGCAACTGAACCACTCAGCAGCTGCCAACCCACATTAAAGTGCTGGTAAATTGAAACACAAATCCTCATTTTTTTCAGAAACTTCCTAATGTAGGACACACTGTTTTTCCACCAGCCCCTCAAATGATTCCAATAAATTAAAACTATAGGTTACACTTTTTGAGTATCAAAAATTCATTATTTCTATATAATATCTTCACAAAAGATTTCCAGAATAGAAAAAAAAGCACTAAAATTCTTTAATGTCATTAAAAACTTTTTAAAAATACACAGAAAGCTACTTAAAATATAGTAGAGTGTCGATAATCCGAATCAATTGGGGAATGGGGTTGTTTGGAAAATCGATATTTCGGATAATTGATTCTGTGTGAAAAAATATATTAACCTATCCCATGTTGAAATTTCTCTCCGCACGTTGAATTTTCATCGATGTTAAGCCTAACGTAAACTTTTTAAAATAATAATCGTGACTATTGTATCGTTAAAAATTATTACTTTATTTTGTACAGACAAAATAAATATATTGAAAAATATAAAAACAATAACAAATTATACTTCAGAAGTTAATTTAGTATCAAAAACGTAAAATATTTGAGTAGCCCAAGACATAGCCAAAGATTGCAGCGCCACAGCACTGGCGAAAATTTAAATTTGCAGACTGGAAGTCTTTCGGATAATTGACGTTTCGGATAATCGATGCTCTACTGTACTTTTTAATTCAAACAATTCATCTTCAGGAAATCAAAAGATTACTGAAGTACTTATTACAACTATTTTAGTAGTATTCTGATTTTCCAAATGATCTGCCCAATAATAGTTTGGCAGATTGTTTGGAAACACTAATAAATCAGGTTGGTTGTTATTTATATAGTTTTTTGCCCCATATTTTGAAAAAATATTTAAAATTTTTGTTTCCAAGAAACATTATTTTGTACAGTTTCTAATTTTAAATAATGGGAGCTTCCCTACTTATGAACATTAAACTTACAAACTTTCATATGTATAAACAATTTGACCACATATTTAAAAATTTAAATTTTTCATGGAAGTTCTGAAGTTCTCTTGTCACTTGTCAGTAACATTGGAGTCAGTCTTTGCCCAGTAATAAATAATAAATTTTTAATAAATAATTAATGTGGATTTATTTCTATTGCATATCATCATTTTTTTGCACAAATTTAAATGTTACATTGCCACTCATGAGGGGGCGTAGAGAGTTGGTAACATTGGAGTAATGGTGTTTTTCACTATTGTTTGCAATTTTTATAAACTTTTACCAAGTGGGTAAATGAAGTACATTGAAGGATCTAACACTAACAATAAGTGGTTATTCAGTGTAAAAAATGTACTTTCTAGGTTAGTTTTTGATTTATGACAAAACCTCAAAAACCTGTTTCTAAGTAGGGCGTGCCCATGTAACAATGTCTTTGCCTACATCACACGTGTTTTTGGAACATTGCCAGTTTATACAGCAATGATGCCTTCCAGACATCTTCCTGAAGATGAATCACTGAATTTAAAAGCACTGAAAAAGGCTTTCTGTGGATTTTTTAAAAATATTGTATCTATATTAAGGCATTCTAGTGTTTTTTCTATTTACATTTTGTAAAGTTTCTGAATTATTTCCAAGATAAACATTTACTAATAAAATTATAATAGATTTGAAGAAAAAACTTTTTCTATGTATTTGTAAAAAATGCATTTTTATAAAGTGAGAAATTATTATTTTTTTTTCAATTTTTTGTTTTTAAATTTTGTTGCATGTTATCTTCTTCTAACTTCATATAATAGTTTTGGAATCTTCATAATATGGAAAAATCACTTTACCTTAAATATATCCAAAAACAGCATCCTTTATTTAATCAATAATTGTTGAAACTAGCACTTATATCAAGACACTAAACACTCTGTGAATCTTCACTTTTGCTAAGACACACAAGCAGGGCAGATAACCCAGGCAGATTGTAGATAAAGCAAGATTATCAACTTTGTCATTGAGAAGTGTATACATAAAATATTAGGAGAGCATGTTAAAGCTATAAATATTCAATCAAAAACCCATAAGAGGTGCTAGCCCAATTATGTGAAATCACTTGATGAATGAACATATCACTGTTCTAGATTTTTTCCTTGTACCCATCTATTAGATTAGAGTCTTGTTTCTATGCTCTTTATGATTTTTTTTATTTCAGATTGTTCCTTCGGTGCAGTCATACCACCAAGAAATTTTAGATTTGGCTCACACACTACGCTACATATCCTTTACATTTAATGAATATACTTATCTGCAAAGACGAGGCATTCCCATGGGAAGTCCCATCTCGGGACATTTGTGAATTAATAGTAAGGAAACTAGAATCCAGAAAACTCCAGAATTTTTGTTAGGTATTATCCTTTATACCTGTTATGTAGATGCATCCTAATTACTTGGAAATTGAAGTCAGATGTAAACAGTACTACAGGTATTCAACAACCCATATGGATCGACTTTAAAGCTACACCAACTCAGCAACATGGAGGCCCATTTCCTGGACATTAACACCACTTTCCAGAATTTGCTTGTGAACACAAATATCTGTGACAAGTCTAGCTATCTACCACTTTTCATCTTGGCTATCTCTAATGAGCCAGATAGGTATAAGGTAACTGCATTCAGGACTTTAGTAAAAATGAGCCTATAAACACTGCTCCAGCATTAAGGACACCATGAAGGAACTGGAGCATGTAGAAAAATTTGCAATTGGACATGTGTACAGTAAAAAACTTATTTGTAGCATAGCATGCAGATTAGACAGGATCAATAGTATACAGCCACATCAAATAAACACAGTAACACAACCACAAGCAGGTAATAAAACACACAATTTTAGATTACAATAGTAGACTAAGATCCACCTATGTAATAACTTCTAAATACAGTAGACCCCTCCTATAACACGGGTTCCTATAATTATGATTCCTATAAGACGGTGAAAAAATTGCGACGGTATCCGTACAAACTGGTAAAAAAACTCCTATAATTCGGTAAAATGTCATCGGGCAGCCGAACTACTTTCCGCCGTCCAGCGCCACGCTACGGAGAATTTAGGCAGGTAAATTGAGTTTACTATCGTCTGTACAGTATTATATATAAATTAGGTACTGTACATATAATTATATATTAATTATATATAAATTAGGTACTTTTTTTTTTCATTTAATAGTCATCATTTCCCCTTACGGGGATCAGAATGTCCTTGTCCCGTTTCCACATAACAAGGATTGATAATCTTTTATTCAAACATGAAAATTAGGTACTGTATATATAATTATATATTAACTTAATTTATTGTAACTTTATTATAATTATATATATGCTTTCTGCCGTCTAGCGTCACGCTACGGTGAGTTAGGCGACCTATCGTCTGTCCAGTACTGTAATTTTATACATTTCTTGTGAAAGAAACATTTCTTATTTAACGGCCATAAAAATTATTTATATTAA
>NW_019384379.1:1044202-1053853 GCF_000671375.1 Centruroides sculpturatus
TCTTGGGCTACTCAAATATTTTACGTTTTTGATGCTAAATTAACTTCTGAAGTATTATTTTTTATTGTTTTTATATTTTTCAATATATTTATTTTGTTTGTACAAAATAAAAAAATAATTTTTAACGATACAATAGTCTTCATTAACATCGACAAAAATTCAACGCAAAGCGACACGCAATGGAAAAAAATTTCAACAACAGATACGTTAAACTATTTTTTCGTACATAATCGGTTATCTGAAATATCAGTTATCCGAACAACCCCAGTCCCCAATTGATTCGGATAATTGATGCTCTACTGTAAAACAATCATTTATTCAGATGAACAAATAGATCCATTTGATAAAAGAAATGCATCAAAAAATTTCTATGTACTACAAAACTTATTTTATGTAATTATGAATATTTTATATACCTTTGTCATAGTTTTTATTCCATTATGATATCCTTCTTTTCTTTTTAATTCTGAAGTGGATTCTTTTCTTGTTGTTGAATCAGGTTCCTGACCATAAAACTGATTACTTTTTACACAACTTGAAGGAAACCTGTCATTCTTATCATTTTCTTTGTCAGATGATAAAGAAACTTGTATTTCATTAGCGGAATCTTTATTATGTGAAAAAGAGTTTACAGTTTCTTTTGAATTTGACTCTATTCCTTCTTCTAATTTAGAATCTCTTGGTTTATAATAAGATGGAAGTTGAGGACCTATTAAAGAATCATTATCTTGCAATGTACTTTTCTTTGTGTTACTGTTGTTCTTTTCTGGTGCACAGCCTTGAACTTTTGGTTCAGTATCTTTTATATTCTTAACATTAGATTGACTTGAACTTGATTGAGAAGATTTTAATTTCTTTCTTGGTAATTTTGTTTCAATTTTCTCATCTTCTGAAGAATCATCTGAAGAAACATGTGGCTCAAAATATGTAATTGGTGTAATTTTTCTAAAAAGAATAAAAAAAAATTATAAGGAGTAAAAATCAAATATAAAATAAAGAAAATAAACAAAAATTAACTTTTTAATTAATGACAAGTAATGACAAAATAAATTTACATAGCAATAGTGATGAAAGCATTCAGAAAACTGAATAAATGATAATTATATAGTTTTGTAGAATAGTAATACAGTAGATTCATTTATTGTAATCACAAATACTGTTTTTAGCCATTTAATGTTATCAAAATTAGCATTTTTCAAATCATATATACTATACACTGAGTTGAAGATCCAAAAAAAGAATTTTGAAGAAGAAATCTACAGAAATGAAGAAGGATTTGTTAAATCTGGTATTCTATGCAACTATACACTGAATTTGGATGCTTGATCATGAATATTTACCCTCATTTAGAATTAATATGGGCTAGTCCACCTGTTGATATCATGGCCTATTCTATGAGAAAGACTAAGGTTTCAACCATTTCAGAGGAAGCATCGAAAGTACTTTGTATGTTATATTCAGTAATGATGTGAGAAGCCACCTTGCAGGGGGTTTGGACTCTTGTCACTTAGTGTGAGGATCAAGGGCATAGACAGTTGATCTATGTCACTTACTGACTTGCAATTGCAAGATTGGCTCATTAAAACTTTTTCTAGGAGGGCTTGTTATAATGTTAAAAGAAGGATCTAGGGCAGGGGTGTCCAACCTTTTTGTTTCTCTGGGCCACATTGAAAGAAGTCAAGGAGTTTTGGGCCACAAGTACTGTACATATAATATATACTTGTGGCCCAATATAGAAGTATATTTAAGGATTAACATATCTAGATTATAATAATAAATATTAAATCTTTATCATGAAAAAGGATATTTTAAAAAATTACTTCTACAGACACTTTCAATTTTTACTTAGAAATAGATAAATTCATTTATTATAAAGGAGACAAACAGAAATTTATTTGAAAAACACAAATATTNAATAACTTATCAGAAATCGCCCGCTGTTTGGTGCGCTGTTCCGCAACGAAAACAAGCTTGAGCAATGGCGACATCGAACGGTGTACACTTGGTAAGTAATCCTACAATTTTTTGTTTATAGCGTAGTTTATATGGATTATTCCCCAAAAAAATATACATATTTTGGAAATGTTGAGTCGAATTAGTCTAGAATCGATTAATTTTATGGAAGAAAACCTTTCAAACAGCTGTAGTCCGTAAACTTCACACGTGTCGGGCTGTGATTGGCAAGGACTCGTAAGAAATTGATTCATAAAGAACGGAACGTATCTACCGTGTTATAGGGGGGTCGACTGTATATAGATGCTCATATAGCATACAAATATGGGCAACAGTATACAGATTATTAACTAATGGTAAAGATTGTATTGATGCAAATAAAGCCCTTGGGGTATATACTCTATCCCTGTTTACAACAGCAAATTCAATAGACAACTTTCCTATATCAGCTAAACCATTAGGTCATTAGCACATAGGATCAGAGAACATAAATATGATATCAACAAAAACAATGTGCTAACTATTCTTGCCCAATACACAAGTGAACCCAGGATGTCGGTGCATTTCAGTGATGCCTGACTTAAAAAAACAGATCTACAATGAACACAAATTACAAACTGTGAAAATATTAGAGATTTTTACAGAACAATGTATTAATAGCAGAGACTGCAACGCTATCCTTTGCATGACAGTCGTTGTTTGATAACCCCTAAAAAGGAGGGCAACAAAGACATGACACACTGTAAAAACCATGGTGTTGTAAAAAACATAGCATTAAGGTTATTTCATTTATTTTTATTCTTAATTGTATTCTATTATATTTCTTTCTATTTAAATGTACAAAGTAAGAAAGTCACTTAACATCCTGCTACAGAATATAGAATGTACCCAAAGAATGTATGTTGAGCACATCATGTAACATGTATAACTCTGTTTGAGGTAGGTCAATAAAATCTTTCAGCAATCAATTCCTTGTGAAATTCTGACACTAAATGATGTGTCACATGACCCGCTTCCCATTTACAATCTTGGAGTTTCATTTAATACTGCTGCCATCTTGATGGCAGCCGTATTAAACGAAACTCCAATCTGTTTCCCCCTCAGTCTAATGTGTTCCTGACATGAGCAAATTAACTTTGGGTACATTCTATATTTTGTAGTAGGGGCATTAAGTGATTTCCTCCTAACCTGTATTTTATTTTGTTATAATTTTTTATTATATTGGATAATCAAAACACCCACTATGATTTAAAAAAATACAATTTACATCAAAGAATATTGTATTCCAAAAATAGAACCTCTATTTAAAAATCTGACAGTTTATCAATCAAACCAAAAATGTTTGTTTTGATTAAATTTAGTTGCTGGAAAAGTATGAAAGGCGTGTTTAGTCTCTTGATCCTTTATATTTAATCAAATTTGATATAATCAAAATCATAGATTTGTGTCAAAATATGTCTGAAAAAACTGCAAAACAAATTTCTTTACTCAGAAAAGGGTTTAATGTAAAGAACAATTTGCTAGCAGTACTTGCTTTTTCCAACATTCAACAACAAACTAATATACAGTTTGGATATTAAAGGTTGGATAAAAATAACAAGAATCTGATTTTGAAGATTGTTCAACTGAATAGAATTTGAATAGTTTCTTAAATGTTGACTGTTTATCTATATATGCAGTAGTTTCTCCTATTTATATCTTTCACTTTTAGAATTTTCTAATTTTATTTTTATTACATATTTACTTACCAAATTTTCAGGTTTGTTTGAAATTTCTGTGTTACCTGTAACAAAAGAAAAAAAATTGTCATTTTAATGATGTACCAGAAAACTATAAAAATCAACTGAATTTATATCAATACACATAGTCTGCACATAATGTATGATAATATTTATGGCTAACAGCCTTGGACTTGACTTAGAAGGGAGAATAAACAAATATTTGCTTAAGTATTTGTTTACTCTATTACTCTAACAAAAAATATTTATCATCATCAATATTTTTCTGTATAATAAAAAATAAAGTTACAAACTCAACTATCATACTATCAATTTATTACATACAAACTTCCATATTATGAACTTCTATATAGCAAATATGTCTTTATAACAAATTTTTGCATTGTACATTGTTCTTTCAGCCAAAACTGTATGTAAAATGGCTTCTAAATAACAAAGTTAAATTTCTATATAATGAATATTTTAATTTATAAGGACCACTGATCATTAAAAGTCAATTACTCCATTTCAACTTTAGGTTCAATTTCAGATATCAATCTGTAAACCCTTTGTAAAAACCTCAGCCCAGATGTGAGAAATACTCGTCATTAGCATTTGAAATCTTAGACGGGAGAGCGAGATTAGGACCAAATGTCATTGTTAACAGATAAATGATTTACAATTAATGAATGTCAAAAACGTTTGAAAGGTAATAATTTTGACAACTGCTGGACTAATTTTTGAAGTTAGTGAGATTTTATTTAATAAGTTGTCCAGTTGGAATTTGAAGAACTGTTAATATAGTGTTTAAGAATTACTAAAAAAGTTAATGTGTTGTGGGAAGTCAATAAAGGCTCAATATTGTAGCAAAAATTTGGAATTCTTGTGAGTAGTTTACCAACCATAATAACAAATCGCAAATCAATTTTGAAATTAACCAAAAATGTGAGATCTACAGGAAAACGTTACAGAACTTGCATTTATGGTAATGTAGATGAAACAGTTTTAATGCTTTTAACAAGTGTGAAGTATATTATGAACAGAGGATATTTTTTAATTGTTCTGTGCAACAAAAAATTACAATTTTTTTACAAAAATGTAGTTAAACTAAGTTGTGAGCATTTTAACACACCCTTTTTTTTGCAGGTATAATTACATCATTCCAACTGCTTAATGTATGAATATCAGGAGATTTTTAGTCAAAGACAGAACCAATCATACTATTCTTGAACAATCAGGTACAGTACAGTACATATGTTAGACATATGTACTGTATTTTATATATATATAAATAAAATATTTTATGATGAAAAAATTATTTTTCTTTTTATTTTTATAGAATACTCTTGAAACATCAGAAACTTTTTCCAAAAAGAAAATCAATGAAAATTTTGAATCAGGAAAGCTGTCAAGAAATCAAAGTATATTAAAGAGCTAGTACCAGTCTTTAAGCTAATAAGATGAAACATTCATAGAAGTTCCAAAGAGTTGGTACACTGGCATACATACAGACACATGCAACTTTCATGAGAGGGTATGCTGATGCTGCAAATTTTACAACAATCAACATTTTAGCGAATACCCCTTTTTCCCTTTGATCGGATTATATGTTTTCATAAATCAAATGCAATCACTTGAACTGTTCAAGTAATCAAATCACATTTAATTTATTAAAAATAATAACCCGATGAAGGTCTCTAAAAGTATTTGTAAATGTTTGTTTTTCCAATAAATGTATGGAAGATATCTTTTAGTGTTTCTATCATATTTGTTTTTATACTTTATTCAAAAAAAGATGGAACCAAAAATAAAATCTTGCAGAAGGCACATGAAAGGCTAGTTAGGAAAGTGCCTAAAAGGCTAAAAACTTAGCATAAATTTAAGGATATCAACACTTTACTAAATCTAAAAAATTCATTTCACAACAATTATTTCTGAAGTTTCTATACTATTTATATTTTAAACCAAAACAAAAATTTCAAAAATTAAACTGAGGACTTGATCCAATTTAGTCCTGAAAACCTCATATGTTATTAATTATAAAATTTGAAAATGCTAATTAATTTATAAAAATATAATCATTTTGATCTGACTTACTTAATATATTTTGATTTCTTGACAGCTTCCCTGATTCAAAATTTTCATTGATTTTCTGTCTGGAAGAAGTTTCTGATGTTTCAAGAGTATTCTACAAAAATAAAAAGAAAAATAATTTTTTCATCATAAAATATTTTAATGGATTAAATATTAATGATGTCTCTTGTAGTACCAGTTTATTATTTGACGTAATGCTAGGTACTTCTGCAAATTGTTGTTGATTTTTCATATTTTCAGTTTTCTGTTGATTCAATTTATTTAAATCTAAAACTTCATTTGATTTAATAAAACTAATCATAGGATAATCCTTTTCAATATCCTTTTCTGATTTTGACTGATTTTTGTTTGTAGAACTACATTCTTTAAATCCAAATCCCTGTCTTCCATCTTGTCTGTAAGTTTCTGAATTATAAACAGTTTGATTTTCTTCTTTTTCATCCTCACTTCCAGATTCTGCATACTGAACCAAAGTTTTTAAAACTTTCTAAAAAGATTTTTAAAAAGACAGTATTTATTAAATTTAATTATTATTATTATCCCAAATTAATATAAATTATATTATGTTTAATATTTTGCATATTAATCATAAATAATTAATATTAAATAATTTCAAATATATTGAAACAATTTAATGTTTTCTAAAATCAAAATTTAGGACTTATACCTCAGATTACAACTTTTACTGCATTATCAGGCAATTTTATCAATGACTGTACAACATTTGCTAGCACACCTACTTCATAAAGATCTTATGGCTTCACAAGCCTGGATTATAGTAAGTCCAGCCTCTCTACTTCACATTCCTTAGAATTAATGGTAATCTTAACCACAAATTTAAACCCACTATATATTCCCAGCCATATTATCATCAATAATTTTATGAAATTAATTACCAGTCAAAAGATTTATATAATATAGAGGATGTCCAAAAAGTCTAGAATCATAAAAGCATTTTATAATTTTTAACCACTTGAAAGTTGATTTAACTATCATCTGTCATATGCACTGTTCAATACAACGAAACTGGTACTTTTTCCTTCAATAATCAGGTACATTTCCAAATAAATAAACTGAGTGTATTCTTTAAAATTATATGCTGCATATAGTTTGAAAATAAATTTCTTCTATGAATTCAGACTTTTTGGACACTATGCATACTATTGTAGAAAGCAGCATCACAAAGAGATGTTTAGATTGAACTGTATAAATATGTCTTATAAAGTAGATGGAAGCAATATTATACTGCTAACTTCTGGACACAATACTGGACACCACTGAAAAACAAGAGTTGACAAGATGTAGCTGTATGATCTAATTGGGAATAACCCAGACATAGCTAATGAATGAATTGGTTAGGACATTCAGAAATTTTCTCAAAATTTTTGGATCTTTCCAAGAGATTTTTGTAAATAATGTAACCAGAAGTTCCTCCATCAGTAGGAAAGATGATCTTGCAGATGAGCATTATAACATTCTGCCTACCATATTGCATTTGTGGAAATAGTATGGCTTGGATTCTGGGAAATAATGTACTCTGAGGAAATGAGAATTACCACAGCATGTGAAATGTGGAGGAAATGATAGGCATTCTTAGTAAGACTATCATCAATATCATCCATAATCAGAACAGGACAAGAGAGAAACTGATGACCATCTGCCTTAAAAAATCACTTATAAATGTAGATATCAAGATCAACATTACAACATATGAGGAACTCATTAATACCATTTATTGGGCTGCTTTTAATTTTAAAAATGCTCTGATAAAAGGCATCTATCTATATAGCCCATTGAACACGTGTCCGTCTGTCCATCCGTCTGCATAACGGTATGCCAAATACGGGCACTAGAGGTGCCCTTACGATAATTTTAAATTAACAATAAATTATTTTTATTTGTAATAGGAATTTATTATTTATACCATGGAATGGTATAAATAATAAATTCCTATTACAAATAAAAATAATTATTATTAACTATTAATTATTAACTATTATTTATACCATTCCATGGTATAAATAATTATTATATGCCTTGCCTTGCCTTATTATATGCCTTGATTAACCTTGAGTCAAACGATGTTTACAACATCCCATGACTCAAGTCAGTGAACGTTGTGCATTGACTCACAGGAAATTTGTTGAAAAAATGGCAGATACATTTAAAATTCAGGTTTACAACCGAAGATAAATAAACAAATTAAACTATTTTATAGTTTTATAGAATGTTTAATAGATAGAAATATAGATCTGTATGACGCGATTGGGACTTTAACAGAGCTGTAGAGCATATTGATAGGAACAAAAAAGTCAAAGAAACCGTGCCTCATGGGAATTTGTAAAGAAAGCTCACTAGGGGGTACTAGTACCGGGCTACTAGTACTTATAAATCCAAGTCAAAAAGATTTATTGAGATGATGGAGAAGCAGAAGATCAGATACAGTAAAACCAGACCTACATTCTGTCTTTGACATATGTACTTTCTTCTTTAGTGGTAACAAACATTATATCCATGTTAAAGTCTTAAGTTTAATAAAAAACATGTAATGAAATCTCACTTGCACTGTTTAAGTCACTTGGTATCAGTACAACTTTTCAAACCTCTACATTAATTATATACATTAATACATTAATGAATGTGCCAGGTCAGAGTACCAAGTGGCAGAAACAATTTTGGCCAGGAGTGTATGTGAGATCTCATTGAATAAACAAATGCCAACAAATAAGATAATCTATGCAAAATGAAGATCTTCAATAATAAATTATATTAGAAATTGATACATCAAGTTCTTATGTAAGTAAAAAAAAACCATTAACATATTATATCAAATCAATAGCTATTTTATTTTTAAAACAGATTAAATTAAAGTATTAACTTATTAGTTTTTTTGTAATTGCTTGCCAGATAATTATTTTAATAAATCCTCACTAATTTTTTTTTACATCTATTTTAGGTTTTAAAATAGTGGTTACAAGGGGACCTTACGGTCTCAGAAATTCAGTTCGGGATGAGACTTTGCAGGTTAGTAGTATACCTCAAGGCCACCCAGAAGAATTGTAAAGCACATTAGCCAGAAGATTCCGAGAAAAAAGGCTCTAAAGTTTTAAGCACAGCTCATATACTGATCGATTTTACACTATGGCAGCACAGCGGAATGGCTGAGTCTGTAGCGAACTCGCTTGCAATGTGGGCGATCTAGGTTTGATCGTACCTTTGGTGAACTTTTTTTTTAAATTGTTTTAAAAATTGTAACAACTTTTAAATAAAGTTAATGACCTAAAAATATTATCAATTAAATCATAAATAATTTTATTTTATTTATGAAATGACTATTACAGCTAATTAAAATGTGAATTAATGATAATATTTTATTTTTAAAAAGATGAATAATTTCAAATGCATTTTTGTGGAATAACTGTCAACTTTCACACCTGGGAGCTAATCATTTGGCAAGTTTTCACAAGTCAGCAGTAAAAGTGACACTTTCACATAACTTTCAGACATATTGTCTTAAGTTCATCAGTTGAAGATAACAAGGAATTGAAAAATTCTTCGAATTGAAAAATTCTTCAAATTTAAAATGAATATTTTTAACCTCTCCACAGCTTATAATATCTTAAAATTTGTAATAACTTTTTAATGACAATAGTAATTAAAGTTTTAATTTACCTCCATTAAAAATGCATTTTGAAATTATTCAACTTTTTAAAAATAAAATATTATCTTTAATTCACATTTTAATTAGCTGTAATGGTCATTTCATAAATAAAATAAAATTATTTATGATTTAATTGATAATGTTTTTAGGTCATTAACTTTATTTAAAAGTTGTTACAATTTTTAAAACAATTAAAAAAAAATTGCCGAAGGTATCAGATCAAGA
>NW_019384379.1:1056104-1109957 GCF_000671375.1 Centruroides sculpturatus
AAAGAGACAAACAAAAATTTATTTGAAAAACACAAATATTTGTTTTATTTGGGTCTCTAATTAATAAAAAGCGACAAAACACCATTTTAAAGTGCATTTTTATTCAACTAATATATTTATAAATAATATGTAGCCCAAGAAGTAGCCAATGCACCAAATGATAATTTCTACATCAAACAAAAAAAGTAGCCACATTCGGCACAAATGTAGCCAAATCTTGCAACGTTGGAAGAAATACTAAATAAAGCTGGAGTCATGACTCAAAGAATTATAGACCCAAGTGAGGGAAAAGGAGAGAAAGGAGAAAAGATAAAGAAGTGAGAAAGTTTGGAAAATTAAGGGTCAATATTTGCGTAACAGAAGATCTATTTAACCTTTCTCACCTTTTCCTCCTTTTCCCAAATTTGGGTCTATAATCCTTTGAGTCACAACTCCAGCTTTATTTAGTAATCCTTCCTCATTCACACATCTCCAAGTATTTGAAAATATTTTTTTTCCACTCAAAAATAAAATATGAATAAAGGTTTACGACTTTGTGAAACTTCTTTTTGAGTTTATGCCGTTGAAATAAATAAATAATAAAAAAATTTAAACATTTGTCGGTTTTGTTTACACATTTATTGGGCCACATTGAAACTTGCCTTGGGCCACATGAGGCCCTCGGGTTGGACACCCCTGATCTAGGGGATGAATTCTAGATCTAGTCAGGATTTCTTGACCCCAATTAATCACTTTTATTTTATGCAGATTAACACACACATTTATTCAAGAACAAGATGATAAAATGTGTTTGATTCAGATATCGAAGAGACATTTCTTTAACAAATAAAAACAAAAATTTAATGAACAAAAAAATAACCAACATGATACAAAAATTGAATATACAAAGAAAGCAATTTCAAGAACTTCGAATAAACTGTTATGAGAGAGAGAGCTCACAATTTCTATCATTAATCATACTAGCTCTATGTATGTTTATCTTCTTCTGTTCTTTAGATGAATATGACTATTCTTTCTTCTTGGTCCATCATTGGCACATATTTAAATAATTTCTTCCCTATTTATTGACTTAAACTCATTTTATAGAAACTTCTAGATTTGACTTTGGGCGTTGGCCTTCAGGAGATGATATGGAATACGTCTGTCTTCTATGAGATCCTCTGGCGTACTCCCCAAATCATGCCAAATTCTTTCTTTTTCTCATGAATTTGCTCCAATCAGCATTTCGTATTTTTCCACATGAACAGGGAAAAGGGGATTTACTGAGGGGTTGACAATTCCCAGGGTGACTAAGATTTTTAGTAGATAAGGGAAAACAGAAGGATGTTTCAACTTCCGTTGAAGGAAGTGACTTTTCCAGTTTCCTTTGTTTTAGAAAATATAATTTTCCCACCAAATCATAGAATATTTTTCGTCAAAAATTTAACTATTTAATTAAATTGATAATTAACCACAGGGGCAATTTGCCTCTCACATTAGTGATGGTGTCGGGTCAGTTAGGCCTGCTCAATAGTCACTGAATGGCCTGTTTCCTCTGTTTATGGTCAGAGGTGGAGAAATCATATAATTTCCCTCTTCTGTCAGTTTTGTGTAATCACAAATTTTCTTGTCATATTTCAGTGTTCTCTCAACATGATCTTTTAGGGTACTGTAGAATTCATCTTTAGTTTCATCTGTCTTGTCTTCTGTCAGTGCATGGATATTAATTAAGCTTATGTTGGATCATCTTCTTCTTATCCTCAACCATGATATGAGCTTCAACTGCAGGATGCAGGAAATGTATTCATTCTTGATGGCAACCTTGTGCCAAATTCATGTTTATTGCTTCCTCCATACAATACTGTGTACTGCCCAGATGTGAGACTTCCCTCATCTGCCCATCTCATTTCTTGAAACAGTGCGATATGTATGTTGTATTTCTGAAGTTCTTCAATTGTGTTTATTAATGCTTCTGTAATGTATAGACTTTGTACATTACATATCCAAAGTCATATCCATTTCCTTGTGTTGCAGCCATTTGATCAGTCCTGTTTTTCAATCTCTCGGTTTCAAAACACCATTGTTTTCCAAGGTAGGGATTTTGGCCCATGCTCAACCCCTGACAGACCAAAGCACATCATAACTACATATTAATATTTAATTGTTTCCCAGTTCCTAAAATTCAAATATTTTGAAAACAGAAAGAACTTCAACAAATTCTCCAATTTGAATTGTGAAATTAATAATTATGAAATTAGTCATGCATAGTAAAATAATTTTTAAAAATAAGATAATTAATGTATTATTAAATATTTTAATTCATACATTCTGATATCTAGATAGGTCAGATTGATGAAAGGTTATGCCCAAAATGCTTATCTATGAGAAGATTAGTAAGCAAATGCTTTGAAAATAGTAACTATCTTAGTTCTCGTATGATTAGTTCCAAATAGTGAACTCACAATTAGTGATTAAAGTTACTTTATTATTGAAAATAACATTAATTCAGGGACATTAAGCTAATATATTAACCATTTTATTTAATTCATAAACCGCTTAATAAAATTATTAAAATGAAACAGATATAACAATGAGTAAAAGTTTCTTCTTCTAATAGTGAGACTAGTGATCTTTTATCACATCTTTCTTAATTATCTGCAATAGACCAATATTAAAACAGTTCACTTTATTTGTCTATTTAACAATGCATTTTGGATTGGTATTATCCAATCCCTCTTCAGGCTACAAATTTTAAATTTAAGAAAGAATTTTAAGAAAATATATACATTAACAAAAAAAAAAAAAAGAAATTAAGATTTAAATATACAACAAGTATACAAAACGAACTTTGTGGCTTCAGTGTCCGAGGTTGTTGTTTCTCACTACCCAACTTCACGTTTGTGACATCTTTTATGGTTCTTAATCTTAATGACGTTATACCATATGTCATCAATTACCATCCCATTATTTAGGTTGATACAATTTTGACAATGGATAATAGTATGAGTTCTTTAAACCTTCTCATATATGTGTCATTTTCTTTAAATAAAACTTTAACATTATTTCTATCTATATTACAATTATTTTCTTCACAACATGAGACAGCTGTAAGGTTAAAATATCACTAATCTCTATGATCCCACATATTTTCTTAAAATTGCTTTTAAATTTTAAATTTGTAGCCTGAAGGATTGGATAATACCAATCCGAAATGCATTGTTAAATAGGCAAATAAAGTGAACTGTTTTAATCTTGGTCTCTGTTTATTACAGATAATTAAGAAAGACATGATACAAATCACTAGTCTCATTTTAACCATTTTATTATTCAATGTTATATTCTTTGTTAATATGTGGACTTGATGCTACTATCAAGTGTCACCAGTGAAGCACAATAACTAATTTGATCCTTGTGTTAAGTTACAGAGGTAAAAATTAGAATACACACATTTTTTGAACAATACAATGAGTTTTACAGAATGTGAAGTTATTGAGTAGAGTTTCTGGGGGTTTACCATAATAAATTTCCATTTCCAAACAAAACACAACTATAATACATAGTTACATCTTCATTACTTTTATAATTCAATGCAAAAATACTTGTTTTACTACTTTCAATAATATAGTGAATGTATCAACATTCAATTATATTTTTAAATATGTAATAGTATCATAAAAGTTTAAATTATAGTTATCAGTGTGCATTGTCATAAGAATAAGTAATTACATAGTATAAATTAAACTACTATAAAAATTTTAATTATTTTAGTAGTGATAAATCTTTCAAGTTAACAATTTATAATACATGGATCACTCATTCAGTTAAGGCAACATTTTTTCTTGCAGAATCCCATGCTACAATCCACATTTTCCAATATACAGCTTCGATTGAGACATATTGTTGCACAATGATGCCAGTAGATGGTGTGGATGTTCTAGAATGTCAATGGAAGCAATACTAAAAGCTAGATGGTTTTTGACTGTCATTCAGTATGCACACGAGTCAACTGGATTTATATAAAAATTGCATTTATACAATGCATTTATATAAAAATTGCATTTATACAATGCATTTATATAAAAATTGCATTTATACAATGCATTTATATAAAAATTGCAGTGCTTTGCAGGCAAAATGCGAGGGAATGTCGCGTACAGCTCACAGAAATTGTTAGTGAGCATGCTCTCCCATACAGAACTGTTGCAAGGTGGGTAGCAGCTTTTGAACATGGAAGAGTAGCAACAAGCCTTGCACTAGATGCCCTAGGAATGTTTGTACTGATGTTGCTTTTGCTGTGATTGTCCAATGTTTAGAGGATAACAAATGATGGTCTATGGAGGAGTTGGCAATACAAACAGTATTGATCACACAACTGTGCATAAATTTTATGAAACAATTTGCACATGTGCAAAATTTCTGCCAAATGGGTGCAACCTGCACTGACAAAACTCCAAAAGTGGACATGTTATGAAACGCGTCATGTGAATCTGCAATGATATGGAGTTGAAAGAGATGCCATGTTGAACAGGATTATTGCCATTGATGAAACTAGATCAGGGCCTATGAACCTGAGCTCAAATGCCAGTGCACTGAATGGCAACACCCAGAATCACTATGAAAACACAAATTCCATCAAAAGCCATCTGCAGTGGAGTTAATGGTCATTTATGGTTATGACATTCAAGGAATTCTTTNTTTTAAGCTCAGCTCATATACTGATCGATTTTACATTATGGCAGCACAGCGAAATGGCTGAGTCTGTAGCGAACTCGCTTGCAATGTGGGCGATCTAGGTTTGATCGTACCTTTGGTGAACTTTTTTTTTAAATTGTTTTAAAAATTGTAACAACTTTTAAATAAAGTTAATGACCTAAAAATATTATCAATTAAATCATAAATAATTTTATTTTATTTATGAAATGACTATTACAGCTAATTAAAATGTGAATTAATGATAATATTTTATTTTTAAAAAGATGAATAATTTCAAATGCATTTTTGTGGAATAACTGTCAACTTTCACACCTGGGAGCTAATCATTTGGCAAGTTTTCACAAGTCAGCAGTAAAAGTGACACTTTCACATAACTTTCAGACATATTGTCTTAAGTTCATCAGTTGAAGATAACAAGGAATTGAAAAATTCTTCGAATTGAAAAATTCTTCAAATTTAAAATGAATATTTTTAACCTCTCCACAGCTTATAATATCTTAAAATTTGTAATAACTTTTTAATGACAATAGTAATTAAAGTTTTAATTTACCTCCATTAAAAATGCATTTTGAAATTATTCAACTTTTTAAAAATAAAATATTATCTTTAATTCACATTTTAATTAGCTGTAATGGTCATTTCATAAATAAAATAAAATTATTTATGATTTAATTGATAATGTTTTTAGGTCATTAACTTTATTTAAAAGTTGTTACAATTTTTAAAACAATTAAAAAAAAAAAGTTCACCAAAGGTACGATCAAACCTAGATCGCCCGCATTGCAAGCGAGTTCGCTACAGACTCAGCCATTTCGCTGTGCTGCCATAATGTAAAATCGATCAGTATATGAGCTGAGCTTAAAACTTTAGAGCCTTTTTTCTCGGAATCTTCTGGCTAATGCGCTTTACAATTCTTCTGGGTGGACACCCTTGAGGTATACTACTAACCTGCAAAGTCTCATCCTGAACTGAATTTCCGAGACCGTAAGGTCCCCTTGTTAGTTAAATTTAGTTAATTTAACTAGATATTTAAATTAATGAAATTAGTAATTGAAACTTTACATACATTACATGATTAGCTAGACATGATTACATGGCAATCAGAATTACAATTTCTACATATTAATGATTATAATAATTGCAAGAGTTATAAAAAATAAAATTAATAAACTTTGATAATTAGTAATAACAGTAAATGAGATGTGTTTCAAGTTAATACAGTATTGCGTCGATTATCCGAAAGTCAATTATCCGAAAGAATTCCAGTCGGCAAATTTAAATTTTCGCTAGTGCTGTGGCGCTGCAATCTTTGGCTATATCTTGGGCTACTCAAATATTTTACGTTTTTGATGCTAAATTAACTTCTGAAGTATTATTTTTTATTGTTTTTATATTTTTCAATATATTTATTTTGTTTGTACAAAATAAAAAAATAATTTTTAACGATACAATAGTCTTCGTTAGGCTTAACATCGACGAAAATTCAACGTNTTGCATTTATACAATGCATTTATATAAAAATTGCATTTATACAATGCATTTATATAAAAATTGCATTTATACAATGCATTTATATAAAAATTGCATTTATACAATGCATTTATATAAAAATTGCATTTATACAATGCATTTATATAAAAATTGCATTTATACAATGCATTTATATAAAAATTGCATTTATACAATGCATTTATATAAAAATTGCATTTATACAATGCATTTATATAAAAATTGCATTTATACAATGCATTTATATAAAAATTGCATTTATACAATGCATTTATATAAAAATTGCATTTATACAATGCATTTATATAAAAATTGCATTTATACAATGCATTTATATAAAAATTGCATTTATACAATGCATTTATATAAAAATTGCATTTATACAATGCATTTATATAAAAATTGCATTTATACAATGCATTTATATAAAAATTGCATTTATACAATGCATTTATATAAAAATTGCATTTATACAATGCATTTATATAAAAATTGCATTTATACAATGCATTTATATAAAAATTGCATTTATACAATGCATTTATATAAAAATTGCATTTATACAATGCATTTATATAAAAATTGCATTTATACAATGCATTTATATAAAAATTGCATTTATACAATGCATTTATATAAAAATTGCATTTATACAATGCATTTATATAAAAATTGCATTTATACAATGCATTTATATAAAAATTGCATTTATACAATGCATTTATATAAAAATTGCATTTATACAATGCATTTATATAAAAATTGCATTTATACAATGCATTTATATAAAAATTGCATTTATACAATGCATTTATATAAAAATTGCATTTATACAATGCATTTATATAAAAATTGCATTTATACAATGCATTTATATAAAAATTGCATTTATACAATGCATTTATATAAAAATTGCATTTATACAATGCATTTATATAAAAATTGCATTTATACAATGCATTTATATAAAAATTGCATTTATACAATGCATTTATATAAAAATTGCATTTATACAATGCATTTATATAAAAATTGCATTTATACAATGCATTTATATAAAAATTGCATTTATACAATGCATTTATATAAAAATTGCATTTATACAATGCATTTATATAAAAATTGCATTTATACAATGCATTTATATAAAAATTGCATTTATACAATGCATTTATATAAAAATTGCATTTATACAATGCATTTATATAAAAATTGCATTTATACAATGCATTTATATAAAAATTGCATTTATACAATGCATTTATATAAAAATTGCATTTATACAATGCATTTATATAAAAATTGCATTTATACAATGCATTTATATAAAAATTGCATTTATACAATGCATTTATATAAAAATTGCAGTGCTTTGCAGGCAAAATGCGAGGGAATGTCGCGTACAGCTCACAGAAATTGTTAGTGAGCATGCTCTCCCATACAGAACTGTTGCAAGGTGGGTAGCAGCTTTTGAACATGGAAGAGTAGCAACAAGCCTTGCACTAGATGCCCTAGGAATGTTTGTACTGATGTTGCTTTTGCTGTGATTGTCCAATGTTTAGAGGATAACAAATGATGGTCTATGGAGGAGTTGGCAATACAAACAGTATTGATCACACAACTGTGCATAAATTTTATGAAACAATTTGCACATGTGCAAAATTTCTGCCAAATGGGTGCAACCTGCACTGACAAAACTCCAAAAGTGGACATGTTATGAAACGCGTCATGTGAATCTGCAATGATATGGAGTTGAAAGAGATGCCATGTTGAACAGGATTATTGCCATTGATGAAACTAGATCAGGGCCTATGAACCTGAGCTCAAATGCCAGTGCACTGAATGGCAACACCCAGAATCACTATGAAAACACAAATTCCATCAAAAGCCATCTGCAGTGGAGTTAATGGTCATTTATGGTTATGACATTCAAGGAATTCTTTTGTGTCATTTTGTTTCACTTGGTTGAACTGTCAATGCAGCCTATTATACTGCTTATCTGTAGAACCTATATCATGCAATCAGGGATAAACATCTCAAATTGTTGTACAATGCAAGCATTCTACAAGATAATGCTACAGCCCATACTGCACAGTTTGTTATGCGAGAATCCGAACTCACAACAAAGTTGTGAGTTCGGATTCTCGCATAACTTTATTGATAATATAACTTTGTTGACTAACTTGAGAGCAGATCATCTTTAAAGTTCTCAGCATTGAAAGTGACACTTTCTCATAACCTCTCGACCTGCTGTCCCGATTTCATCACTTTTAATATAACTAACGGGCAGTAAGGGCAGGCGTCACCAGTCACTCAACAGAATATCATCTCCAGTTCGTCTCTGTCATGTTCTCTGGTCCTGGAAATTTCCAACTCCTGTCCCAGATAGAACCTTCCATACTTCGAACTGTTCCTGGTGTGCTCCAAACTCTCCAGTGTAAAATACTCTAAAGATGATCAAATGATCATCTCATCTACAAGTGACTCTCTTCTCGTTCCAGGTATTTATAACAATGTGTGATTTCATGTAAACTCTCATTTGTGTGAAAAGTGACGGTATCTATACCAAGTTTAGTTTGTTATATTATAACTCGTTAAGGATAAAATGTATAATATGTATTCTCCTTTACAAATAAATGGTTATTTGTTTAGTTTAACTAGAATCTGAGTGTATTACTTCCATTGTGCTGTCTCACTGCCATCCATCCAAATCCGATCATGCACACACGACCTGCTTTCAACCCTAACTAATTTACCACCACGGCTTTCATGTCGCACGAGACATGGTGGTGTCATTTCTGATGAGACATCAAAGAGGTGCTGACCCTTCAGTCACAGTTAACAACCATTTACAGCACTAAAAAATGGAAAGTACTACATCAATCCCACTACTCCCCAGATCTTTCACCCTGTGATTAAGATTTGATACCAAAATTGAAAGCTCTATTGCATGGAAAATGATTCAGTACACAAGAAGACATCGCCAACATAGTGTGATGCAAGATTACCAAATTGGACAATGGGAAAATGGATGTTATTCATCACCTTCCTCATCATTGGCAGCAAATGATTGATTGCCTTGCAGATTACTTTGAAGGTTGTTAATGTGTTAATGTATATGCAGACTAGTGCTCAACATTATAAGGTATATGCAATAAATAAAATGACTAGTTCCAGTTCTGGTTTTTGTTTTTCCTCCCTTGTCTACAATACTTCCCAATGATGTCTGTTAGATGGGTTACTTGGAAAGTAACCCATTCATTGGTAGAGTAATTGTGTCTTTTCATATGTGTATTTTGAAATGTTTCTAGAACAATGCAATTGCCTGCACAAAAATGTTGTCATGACTTAGTAAGTGACTTATGTATAAGGGTGAATCAAATGAAAACGAAACAGTGGTCATAATTCGGTGTATGTGTATGTGAGTGTAACAAAACTGTGTGTAGATGTAGAGTAGGAGGTGAAAGAGGAGAAACCCTATTGAGGTATGGACTTACTCTTGTTAAGTACACTCAACCACATGGTATGAGCTGGCAGTTGGCCAGGAGTGTAGTCCAGCTGGCAATCAGTCTGCATCATGTTTGCGACTAAAGAAGAGCAACGTGGTGTTATTCGTTTTTTAGCGGCAGAAGGTGTTGGAGTTTGTGAAGTGCAGAGGACAATGAAAACAGTGTTCTCCGTACACTGTTTTCATTGTTCTCTGGAGTGCTTTTGCTCCACAACAATGCACAGCCACATACAGCCACTTGCACAATGAGCATGCTTGTGAAGTTTCAGTGGAGTGTGTTGGAACAACCACCATACAGCCCCAACCTTTCACCATGTGACTTTCACATCTTTGGTCTGCTAAAAAAAGCATTGCGGGGTCAACGTTTTCAATCACACAGCAAAGTCATGGACACTGTTCGAAACTGGTTTCAATCTCAGCCAAATCTTTCTACAAATGAGGTATTCACCGCTTGGTGCAACAGTGGGACAAGTGCTTGTGTAATTTTGGTGATTACATTTGAAAATAAATAATGGCTACTGTTCCATTTTCATTTGATCCACCCTAATATAAAAGACATACTATCAACTGGATTATTGATGTAAATAAGAGGAAAAACAACTTTTGTTTGTTTAAAGTCTTAGTTTAATTTTCCTCTTGTTTATAATATAAAAATTTTATCATTTTCTACAATTTATAATAAGAAAAATGAAAAAACCTATATGAGTTTTTTATAGGTCTGTAGATTTATTACATTTATTTATAAAAAGTGGCATTACCCATCATAAGGAATTTCAGAACGAGTTTTCATTTCCAGTTCTCTTTTCTTTCTTTGTTTTCCCACTGAACCAATTTCCTTGGTTTCCTTATTGTTAGTTAATGCAGCTTTATCAATTGTACGAAAATAACTGCTATATTCTTCAGGACATTCCCAGGTAACTTCATTTGTATCCATATTCCAAAAATAAATGTAGCCAGAATGTTCATCATAGCAATGTTGCCAAGATGTATGCCTTCCTGTATCTAATAGAAATTATTTTTTTCAACTTACAGTAAAATATATGTAATAATAAAAATTAATTAAACAATAGTTACATAAACGATTAAAGCTACTCATTGATTATCACTATGCTATCAAATACAAGGTCTTACTGTTCACAAATGTTTTCACTTGTTAATTTAGATACTTCTCAAAAGTGAAATTGCAACACCATGCAGAAATGCACATAGCCACGTATACATTGCAGGATCAAAAGAAATGAGAGACATATGCAAATGATGAAAAGAAGAAACAAAGTTATGCAACAGACACCTCTTTATTCAGTAACAAATATGGCCCCCATGAGCAGCTATTCAGGCTGCTATGTGACAAGGTATACTATCAATGAGGTGATTAATGATTGTCTGAGGTATCCCTTGCCAAGTTGCATACACTATGGCATGCAAGTTGTCTACAGTATGTGGCAGTGGTCCCTGATGCACCTCAAGTTGGTCAAAGTGCCACAGGTGTTCGTTGGTCTGGTGAGGCTGTGGGCCAGGAAAAGATGTGAATTCTGTTCAGGCAAAATTCACTGTGTGACATGCTGTCAGGCATTGTCTTGCTGGAACATAACACCACAATGGGTGCAGCCTGCACCAGTGCCAAACCACGGACCCCACAATTTGTGTGATGTACGCTCTGTTGTCAGAGTATTGGAAATGTGTACAGGACTGTCCACTGATCAAACATTATGCCTCCCCAAACCATGATGCCCAGTCTGACACTTGGCAATAAGAACTGGCATGTAATATTCCCCAGGATACCACCACATCCATCTGTCCAAGCAGGATTCATCCATAAACAATATCTAATGCTATTCAGTTGTCCAGTTGCAATGACAATAATACCTTGCCAAACATACAGCCCTGTGTTGAGCAGTTAATGGCACCCCCATTGTTGGTTACTGTGCATGCAGCCTAACTGTTGCAAATGGTTTGGGTGGACACAGATGCACCCATTGATGGTGACAGGCAGCTTCAGATGTGATGTGCCATGGTGAACAAGTCCCGACAGGATATTCAGCAAATCTGCCAGTCTGTGTGCTCTGTTGTGTGTCATGCAATCCACTCCCTTTTTGGCATGTTCACAGATGTTCCTGCATCCATTGTGTCACACATCGCTGGATGATACTCATGTCGTTCCCAACGCATGTGGCAACTGTGTGCATTGATAAACTGAGGTTGCACAGCTCCATGATACAGTCTCATTCTCCAGTTGTTAACTGGTGGTATTCAGCTTGCTATTGTCGCTTAGGCATTTTCTAAACTTTTTTGAAAGTTGAGCTGCCACAAACTGTCACTGACAGCATTTATAACACAAGTCAGTTGCTGGTCTTTATAGTCTGAAAATGGGTACCACATGACCTGATGCATATGTAAACAATCATTTGCATATTTCTGTCACCTTTACCAGTCCTGCAATTTGCACGTTGCTACATGCATTCCTTCATGGTGTTGTGATTTCACTTTTGAGGAATGTATTATATACTATTTCAGATTTTACCTAAAAATGAATTCATTAATTTTTGATTTTACAAAAAATTTGAAGAAATATAATACAGGAAATTCTCTAATTCAGGGGTGGCCAAAACGTGGCGCATGCGCCAAACTTGGCGCATTGGACGACTACAAGTGGCGCTTCAGTCGGTTCCGAGCAACATTGCCAGATTTGGCTTCATTGCAATTATGAATATTACATAGGAAATTAATTTTTTACAGTGTGTCTTGGCAAATGTATTTCTTACACGATCTGGTGCTATCAACCTGTTGACCTTTTTTTTTTTTTTTTTGTACGATATACGATACATTCGTGTTCATGTACACCACTAGTGGCATATAGAACTATTTNTTTTTTTTTTTTTTTTGCTTGTACGTTACACGATGCATTCGTCTTCATGTACACCACTGATGTCTTATAAAACTATTTTATACGGGTAGCTACACTACAACCGCATTTTTCATTGCTTGTTCTGTGGCAAATCTGAATTTTCATCTTATAAATTGAAATACCTAAATAAGGAGTGGCCAAAATTTTTCTCCGCCCCGGGCTGCTAACACTCACGGTACGCCACTGCGCATGTGAACTCGTCTATCAAAAAATTGGCGCATGGTATGCAAAAGGTTGGCCACCCCTGCTCTAATTAATGAATTTGAGGGGACTAATATTTTGAGTGTTTGATATAAGGAAAATTTTATAACTGGAGAATACTAACAAATAATTAGTTACACGTTTAGAAGTATAAAAAGCATTTAGAATTAAACATACCTAATAAAAGCATGGAAAAAACTAAAAATTTATAACACTGTAATTTATTTCCACTTGTATTGTAAACAGTTTATAATAGTCCTGTAGAGTGTTGTACTTGTGGCAGTGTTGTCAGAAATCAGCTGAGGCTCACAAAAATACTTATCAAAAAATTGCAAAACACTACTGTGTGTAGCAAAGGAAAGCTAAGTCTAAAAGTTCAGCATTTAATTAACAGACTTTAAATGTCAGAAATATGTAGCTAAAGGATAAAAATTCATTGATAGATATTTTAACAAGCAAAACGTTGCAATATTGACAAAAATGAGTGCAAAGTTTTTTCAAAAGTAAAATAATTTGACAAAACTGGAGAAGTACCCAAATGAAAGAAGCAGTACTTCAGTTGGAACATCAAACTTAGATTTAAGTTTGATGTTCCAACTAAAGAAAACCTATGGAAGTAGATTGAAAATGTTTTTGGTATAATTAAATATATTACTGAGTTGTACAAGCACTGCTTCTTTTGTTTTTCAAAAGTAGTTGAATTAGCAAGAAATTCATAATTGTTGAAGATAATGCTCATAGTTGAAGCTGGTGTCCTAGACCTCTCTTCAAATGAATTTTTTTGATATTGTCTGCTGCAACACAATTGGCAAGAGTTTGAAATAAAAATGATTTTACTAGAAGATTTTGAAATTTTTTTCATTATATGGCATAATAAATTGCATATGTTTGTATACCATTTACCAGGGATTGTCAGTTGCTCAATACGGTTCATACAAGTTCATTATAGGAAGAATTCAGAATTAGGAAATTCCTGTATTATCAAGTTAAAATGTTTAATTATAATTTGTTAAAAATAACTACAGCAGTTATTAAGGTAATATTAGATATTTGTTATCTTAGGAAAATACTGAAAATAACATCAATACAATTAAAAAAAATTATACAATATAAATATGTATACATTACCATTATTACTTTTGAAGTTTTCAGTACTGCAAACTTCATGGTTATCTTGATTTTGTATACTATTTTCAGCATTTTCTCTCTCTTGTTTCATTGTAGATTGACTATCAGAAGAATGTTGTTCAATTTGTTTTACATTTGACGAATTAATATCTTCAACAATAGGATGAAATTTATCATCTTCATTTGGTTCTTCATTATTTGGATTAAGCTCATCAATTTCCTAAAAAAAACGGTGATATAAATTTATGTTTGCTTATGAAAATAATAATTTTATCATCATACAACACATATATCATTAAAATACTGAGGTGATCAAATTATTGTATAAATATCTCTGAACCTGATAGTTATATTAAAGCTGAACAATTGCTGGATTAAATCAGGTTAATTAAATACTAAGTAATTTGGCACTAAATGTAAGTGTTAGTTGTAATCTCTTATTAAATTTAATAATTATAATTAAATTAATAATACTAAATAATTTACAAAATTCTGGAAGAAAAGAATTGTCCTTAGTGGGACTCAAACCCCAACTGATGTTTACCATGCAGAAACATTGCCAGTTATGCTACCTGGGCCTCTATCCACTCCTTTGCTTCCAGATGTGTTTAATTTAGATATAACTATACTAGTTACACATAAGTGTCAACTGGGAACGACTCAGTGACCATGGTCTATAACCAGGGTGGCCAAGCTCCTTGATAGTCTGAGCCATTTTTCAAAATTTGAAATTTTTTGCGAGCCGCAATTAAATACATATTAAAAAGGTATGCAAAAAATTCCAGATTACAAATTATATCCGTAGCAAGAGTAATACAAATTGTTTCCTCCAGAGCACAATGTCAACTGTCCGTTGACAGTTGACATTGTGCTCTGGAGTTTGTAAACTGTCCAATGACAGTTTACAAATTCAAAATCAGTCTGGAGTCGGTCGATAACAGACGATTACGCCACTGTTTATGTTCGTTTGCGCAGTTTTTGATGAGTCATATCATTCTTAACTTGGACGGAAATGAAATTTGTTACAACGTTGCACTTAGTCTTTCATATTTGTTGCTAGTAATTTAAAAGACATTTTGAAACACATACGGAACGATAATAATTTTTAAAAATATAATAACACAAAAATGAAAAGGGAACTCGGGTACGTTTATCGAGAGCCACAAATAATCCTTCAAAGAGCCGCAGGTTGGCCACCCCTGGTCTATAATCACACATTATGGCATTTGTCTTGATAGTCTGTTTTGTCCAAGATAGGTCTTAATTCCATCCCTTGTTTATGCATTTTGGCATAGACAAATGCATACACAAGGGATAGAGGCAGATAAAAATAAAACTATAGTGTTGATGAAGAAGGACTCCTATACCACCATCTTACAGAAATATATACAGGACACGGAATGCAAGGAAGTAGGAGAAAACTTCATCAACAAGATCCAGTCAAGAGTCCATAGGTTTATGCATACTCAACTGGCAAGGAAGTTAGGGTTAAGCAATGCAACAGTAGCCTCATCAGCAGTCCCCAGACTATTGCCTACACCAAAACACATAAACAATGGATAGAATTTAAGACCTATCTTGGACAAAACCAACACATCTGCCAGAAAAATAAAACAGACGTTCCACATGCTCCTGGCTAACCACCTAGAAGGCTATCAGTTTATGATTTCCAATTCCATGCAAGTAATTGAAGCCATATGGAACTGTGAACCATCTGAAGAATTCTGGATCACTATTTTAGACTTTAAGGCACTATACCCACAGTTAAACTAGAGCCCTGTTTCTGTGGTCTACGAGATTGGCTCCAGACTAAGATGGCAAACAATGCAGACCAAAGACAAATACTAGAACTATCACATATACTATGTTATACCTCATGCTTACAATTGAATGGGAAGATGTTCCTTCAAAAAAAGAGGGGTATCTATGGGTAGCCCACTGTCAGGGGAATTAGCTGAAATTGTAGTACGTCTTCTAGAATCCAAGATCATCCCCAAGTTCCTTCTCAATATTGAAGTACAGGTAACCCCATATAACACGGAAGTTATGTTCCAAAAAATTGTTATGTGAATCTGTGTTATACGAAACAAAGAATTAGTACGAAAAGGGAGGGTTAGGTTCCAAAAATTAAAAAACATGCAATTATATTTTCATAATTAAGATAAATATCTTTATTATAAATTTCTTAAGCCATACATATTAATATAAATTAAGCAATGTTTTCTTCATCATCACTAAGCACTATTAACCGAGGGCATTTTCTTTTTGGCAAGTTATCCTTATCCTCTGAGCATTTTTCTGCATTATCTTCAGATCCATGCTCTACCTTTTCCAAAAAATATGTTATTTTAGATTGCTTGCTTTTAGTTAAAAGATCTTTATAAATTTCCTTATATGGTGCTAAGCACTTATGAAGAATAAAGCAAGTATGGAATAAGGGAAAACATCTGGCAACACAAAATCAGAAGCGTCAAGATCTGGCAACACTGAAACAAGTTTCGAGAGGGATTACATGTATCAACAGAAGACGGAAAAGAAAATTTACATACTTAAGTACTAATAGTTCACGAAAATAATAATTTTTGTGAACTATTAGTACTTAAGTATATGAAAATTTATTACATTTCATGTTGTATGAGGGTTTTACCCTATTCTCGAACTGTATTAGAGTGAATCTGTGCTATAGAAGTGCCATGTTATACGGGGGTTACTTGTATATAAGCAATAGATCAATGACATATGCATCATATGGAAGACAAAGCCAATCATCAAAGAATTTATACGGTGCATGAATAACAACCTGTATGGCCTTACAATTGAATTAGAACAAACGAACAATAAAGAGGCTCATTTCTTGGACTTTAGTATGGCATTCAATGGTAACAGATATGACACCAAAATATACCGAAAACCAAGTGCCATCCCAATATACATCCCAGCCAACTCTAACAATCCATACAACTATAAAATGGCAGCTTTTAGAGCACTTATCAGAAGAGCCTACACACATGGTAGCAAAGAATAAGACAAATGGAGGGAAATAAGAAAAATAGCAGAAATTGCTGAAAATCACAGCTATAATAAAAGCCTAATATATAGAATGACTGATAAGCAAAAAACCACTCGAACGACCAATTAAATAGGGTTCCAGAAAAGGGTCCACAGCAAGATGCATCTCCCTCTGTATAACTATAACATATGAGTGCTCTATGTAGTCCATATATCAAGAAATTGGAGCTTACACTAATACAAAAATAGCCTATGTCTATAGGCTATTTTTGCATTACTGTACATTTTGCATAAGCCGGATACATTCAGCATGCTAAGAAATAGGAAAGATCAGGCGGATATTGAAAGAACGCCGGGAGTGTATATAATTCCGCTAAGAGATAACAGATTCGATAGAGACCTCGTATATGTTGGATCTACAAAAAGATCACTCAAACAATGCCGCCATTAACACAAAACAGACATTGAAAAAAAGAAAAGTACTACTGCCTTAGCAATATATGCCAGTGAAAATGGCATTACATCTAATTACAACAAGCGGCAATGATCTGACAAACCCAACATATAAATCGACTGCAAAGGCCTGTCAATCAATTTTAAAGACGAAAAAGAACTATCGAGAGCATGGCAGTTATGTATGACATGGTGCTATAACAGCCGGTGCAGGTGCACGTCTTTTGGAGATTTAAGTTTTGAAATTTTAAAAAATAAATTTCAAATAGAAGCAATGGAGACTGGAATGTTTAAAAATCAGAATCAAACTTAGATCACACCAGAAAAATTTATAGAACACCTGAAGAAGATCCTAGTATGGGTCGAAAACATTAGTGTTACATTCTAAATATTAACTGCAAAGCTATACAAGGTTAGTGCGATGTATTTGGATGTTTATATATGCTATGCTAGGGTAAAGTGATAACCAGCTGAGTACTATACTGAGTATTTATAGGCTTTGGCTCTGAGTCATCCCTAGTCAGCACTGTGAATAACTAGTAAGGCTTTATCTAAATTAAATATGTCTGGAAGTAAAAGATTGCTCAGAGGCCAGGGTTGCTTAACTGGCAATGCTTCTGTATGGTAAGTGTCAAGTCCCACTCTGGGCAGATTCTTTTCTTCCAGAATTTTCTAAATTATTTAATAAATATTAATTTAATTATAATTATTAAAGTTAATAACATATGATGCATAATGCCTATCTCTAATACCAAATTATTTAGAATTTAATTAAAAATAATAGCAGTGAAGTAGCCCAATTAATCCAGTAATCGTTTTGATATATAATTGTTATATCATTATACTTGTTCATGAATATCAAATTCATTTGTAAGAATATCTAACAGAACATTGCACAAAACCAAATCAAAAGCTTGTAAAATATCTATATAAACAGCATAAGATGAATGCTTATTTCCATATTTTTTTTAAAATTCTGTTTGTGTAAATATAAAATTTGTATTATGATGATTATAAAAAAATACAAAACAAAATAAAAAAACAAAAATAGTATTACCAGTTGTCCTAAAAATGATTAAAACACATTAAAAAACTGTACTCATTATTGATGCATATCAACACTTTCCAAACAGAAGGCACATATTAAAAAATATAATCATAATGTTTCAGACCTCCTGAAGACCAACTTTAGTATTTCCTAGATGAACACTTCTTAAAAAGACATCATCATTGGAATGAACACTATTTCTAACAAAGTTTAAAGAACATTCTTTAAATGGAAAAATTCTTTACATTATTGAAAAATTAGATCTTGTGATAGAATCTAAATCACAAGATTCTAGAAGATTTAGATTCTAGAATCTAAATCACAAGATTTTGGAAAAACCAAAATTTCTTGGAAAAATAATTACTTTGAAAAGTTTAAACAATGCATGAGTGGAGAGTAGGGTTGCCAACCATCCCCCCATTTGGAAAAACAGTTCAATGGAAGATTGTCGACAGTCTTCCTTTGAACTGTCCTCCTAAACTGAGAAAGACAAAATGCAAAAATAAATTTAAACAAATGATCATTAATCTATTCTGTAAGAATTGTAGAAAAGTTAAAGCCACTGGAACAGTTAGAAGTCTATCAAGCAAAAAAATAAATCAGAATTCATCAGTTATAAAGACAAACACTTACTGTAATTTCCATGGCTTGGAAAGCTATGTTTGAATCCTAATATATATGTTACTATGAAAGACCAAAATTAGAGAATGTCGACACATACAAAATACATCGGTAAAAGTCCGAATATTTGGTTATATTATTATACATTCAAGCAATTGCCGGTGTAAGTTGACAAGCACAGATAAGCTTTGGTGGAGGTCGAAACGACACCCGAGAAGCTGATGCCGACGGAGAGGCGACAGTCTGTCGCCAAATCCTTTGTGGGTAACCGGAGGTAGGACAAGGTTGTATCTCTTTTCCCAGCAGCAGTTTGGTGCAACACGCCCACTTTGTCACTGGATGGCGTTTTTGTTCTTTTGATCCCGTGAGGTGGGGATCGGTTTGTCAGGTCAAGTGGTAGAGGATGAGAGGGGTCGTCGGTAAGGCGTCAGCGATATCCGAATAAAAGACATCATTAACAGATCAATTCATAATCACGTAATAATGTAATTCAGTTCATAATTTGTAAAGAAAAATTACTTTCCATAGAAGAGATTTTTTCACAAGAAATATCGCTGAGAGAAGTCCACAAAGCAAGATAATGTTTTCTGCTTTCTTCTTGCCTTTTCAACTAATAGCTGTAATGTTAGTATCTGCTGCATTGTACTTCTGTCTTTCCTGAAATATGTCTGTTCATCTGCAAAGTGTTCTTCCATCAAACTACTTAGTCTCTCTTTTAAGATCATTATCAGGATTTTTCCTATATGGCTTGTTGGGGGAATCATTCTAAAATTTTTGCACTCTAACAAGCTGCCTTTCTTATGCATTGTCACCAATACTGATTTTGCCCCATTCTTTAGGTATCTTTCCTTGTTTCCATACCTCATTGCACACTTGGTGTATCTTGTCAATTAACCTTTCAACAATGGAATAGTCAGGTATGGTGCTACCTCTTAGTAGTGGAGAATAAACTTGCAAAATTTTTAGAGTATTTTTCCACACATTTTTTTCTCATTACCATTTTTGAAAAAGATTTTGTAAACTGTTATGTCTAGTAAAGAAAAGTCTTTTTTTATTGTTACACAATTCATTTTTTATGTAAATTTTTTTTCGCAGTAGTTTTAAGCTAGTTTTTGGCGATACCCCCAAAAGAATTTGATGTATATATTCGTCCTTCACCATTGCCACACAATCGCCCTTGATGAATTTATTCATTGCTCACTGCTGAGTGGTTAAGCTTTCTCCTCCATGCTTAATCATTTCTCCTGTGATTTTGTCATGTCTGGGACTCTTATTGTCTTTTAATCATTTCACTGCCCTTTCAACTTCCTCATATCATTTTCATTTTCAACACTTAGTGGCAACATCTTCCTTAATTCATCTACTAGATTCTCCAATACATCTGCATATAACATTTCCTTCAGAGCAATAACTTGTCCACCTCTGTAGAACTTCCACCCTGTCCTTCTCATCTTTGATTGCCATTTGCTTTGGTTTCCATTTCTGGTTGACATTTCTGATCATCTTATATACTTCTCTGGTCTTACATTCTCCATAATATTTTTCTATGTTTTTACACTGATCCGCTAGCCATTCTGCTTTATCCATTCTAACTGCTTTTTTCACTTCATTGCACTTTACCGTATATTGTTTTTCCAACTCTTCAGAAATGTCTCTTCTAAGTCTAAGAGCCCTTTACTCTTGGACAAGTTTTAGGGTCCTGTGTGATTTTGATTTTTCCCTCTTCTGGTAGGGTCCTCTCAATTGCTTCTATTGCCTTTGTTATTTCTTCCACTCTTCTGTCTAGTTCTTCCATCTTGTCTAGGGTTTTTATCTTCTTCTCAAGTGTATTTCTATATATGCTCCTATTTTCTCATCTTTTAGCTTTGAAATGTCTCTTTTCTTTTGGAAATGTGCATTAACTTACATCTCCTTTAATCCTGTATTGAATTTTATCATATACAATATAAAAACAACATTTTTTGCATGATTTATTATACAGCTAATATAATAACAGTTTTAAGAATAAAATGTGTATCATTGTAGTTACATTTTAATATGAATGTCTTCTATTGAAGTTAAATGATAAAATATGGCAAGAACAAAGCAAACTTCTTTAGTTTTATCTTTATTTGGAATGACTAAACTGTGATCAGAATCTCTGTCAGCTCTTTGAAAGGTTTGACACTGTAGAACTGATGTTGACCATCTCCTTTGGATCAAAATCATATCAATCATGTTTCTTGTTGTTCCATCACTTCATCTCCATGTTCATTTTCTACAGTTTTTTTGCTAGAATTTGATGTTGCATATCATTAAATCTTGATCTAGGGTAAATTCAAGCAGTCTTTCCCCTTGTTCATTCCTTACTCCCAAGTTCAATTAATTTAACTTAAAGAGGGTAACATTGAGATATGTGAAATCTTGTTCAACTTAAGGAATACAATACATTATATATGATGTTTACTGGGACCGATGATCCAGTTCAACTTAAGGAGGGATTCAAGAAAGAGAGGATTTGAATTTGGAAATCCTATTGTGTGTGTACATGTATATTAGTAGAAACACGATTATCCAAGGCACACACAAGTAAATGAATACACTACTCTTCTTTTACTATAATTCATGAATGCACTGAGCATATAAATATTGTAGTACTTTAACCTTGAGTGTACCAAGCAAATGGCTGCTATGAGGTGACAGCAGATCATCACAGCAAAAAAGGGAAGAACCACTGTATAACAAAACATTTTAAAAGACTTTTTAAAGAAAATTTAAAATGATAACATGCATTACAAAATGATTTGCTTTGTTTCTGCCATATTTTATCATTTAACTTCAATAGAAGACATTCGTATTAAAATGTAACTACAATGATACACATTTTATTCTTAAAGCTGTTATTATATTAGCTGTATAATAAATCATGCAAAAAATGTTGTTTTTATATTGTATATGATAAAATTCAATACAGGATTAAAGGAGATGTAAAAGTGATGACATATAAAAGATTTATATGGCCATGCATTTATCATGCATTAAGGCCACATAAATGCATGAAAACACAGATAAAACAAGCTAAAATGGCCATGGCAATTTCAGATTGCTATTTTATCTATGTTTTCAGTTATCCAAGGTAGTATCAGTCTACATTACCTTGGATAATCAGTGTTAAATTGTGTAACGCTACACAGTAGGTGGTACTGATGGACTCCTGAAGAGCAGAATCAGGTATCATCAATGTAATACTAAAAAGCACTTTTTCCTACAGAATTAACTGCTTTTGCATCTCAGAAGAACAATGTAATCCTTTATGACAGAACTTACATAATCCACATCATGCTAAATATCTGGAAATGCTTGAAAACGCTAAACAAGGATTTAAATGGAATTATGTGAACTTGAACAATGCATGGTATGTACAGTATTTTATAACTGATTGTTTCTAAAAAATTTCTCTTGGCATTTTATTGTATGACACTTTATATGCATTTTGATTATGTTTAATATGTCTTATATTTTGTTATTAACTTATTAAATATCTTTAGTTAAAATTAAGTAAATATAAACTAAATCTAAATTTAAATTTCATTCATAATGTTTGAATTTTACAAACATTTTGCTTGTTCAGTTCAATCTTAAGTTCAAATCTGTAAAGTATGTTTCTTTTCAAAAACCTATGAATGGTATAGAACAGTTCATGAGAAAATGTTGGTGGTTCATGCAGAAATTTGGACATTGATCAATTCAAGGTTATGCAAAGTATTATGAAAGCAATACAAAATGCTTGGTTGCTTTTTCTCACTCATTGGGGTTTTTTTCTTCGAGTCTAAAACCAAACATAAAATGACTTATCAATAAATAATCTATATATATAAATGAGGATGTTTGTTTGCTATGCACACCTAGGCCATTCAACTAATTGCTATGAAACTCGGCAGTTACATTAACATACTTATAACTTAGATAATATCATAAATATCACCCCAAAATATCTATTGAATTTCTATATATCAATTAATTTCTGTCTATGTTTGATTTGTTGGGTTTATACAAAGGCAAAAATAGGTTTATACACTATTGGCAAAAAAATTAAAATAATAATAAATTAAATATAATCCTTAAAATGGATATAATTTTTTAAATATATATATATTTTATTCACTTAATTACAGTGACAATGATATATCATTACTGCAACAGGTAGCATATAGCACTTGCCAGCATGGAATCAAAAGTGTTACCTTGTGAAAAATCTATAAGTATTTAAGTTTCTACATCTAACAACTTGAGTTTTTTCATTTCTGAATGGTACCTTCTTAATTCTAATAAGTGCTCTCCAGTAGCTGAGAGGACAAAACCACCAAACACTGGTAGTCGGTTGTGGATTTGGGCATAGCCAAGGGGCTGGCCATATGGAAGTTTTCGGCTTTATTTCCCGTTAGTAACACCTAAACAGGGACAATCTTCACAGAAATGTCTTCTCGGGATGCATCCACTCAGCAGTTCACTCATGTGTTGTGTTGCTGTAATCAAATAAATCAAACTAATTCAACTAATTTTTCTATAATTGCAATATTTATGAGGAAATATTTCCCACATAGTTTATACAATCTGTTGCAAAAATATAAACACTTTATCATTACATAAAATCAGTTATTCTGGCATTTTTGTTAATTTTTTTTATTTATTTAACAAGTCACATGAAGTTTTTCAGATGTTAAGGTTAGCAACTTCGATCATGTGCAGGGCCATCACAACCTACACAATACCAATCACTTTTCAAATATCAACAGTAGACCAGTATTAATTAGCAGTCATTGACCATACTCTCTTTCGGGAGGAGGTCAATGACTATGTTTGGTGAAACCTCCTTCCACAGTATCTTCTTCCTATCAGATCAGCAGTACGGTGGCATTTGAACATAAAAATTGCATAATACAAGGTATCTGAGCACAAAATAAGGTGATTTTCGAGTGTGCCCAGTTTAAATATTTTGTCCATTTTTGTGAAATTTGATTCATTGGCAGATTACCATTTGATATTCAGTTGTAAATGGTACAATTTCTTAGAGTTAACATTAGAAAAAAATCATATCTGAAAAAATGTAAGGTATCGTATTTTCAATTCCTATCTACTTGACCATTGAAAGTTTGTCATTTCGTACCATCCAAGTATTGTGATAAACATGACAATGATCGTCTAAAATGACCAAATTCTATATGGTTTTCGTTTTAATGTTTGTTATATACTATAATATAATATACTAGGAATAAGTAGTTTATACTATTTGTTGTAACATAAAGAGCAACAAAATAAAATTTCACCTAGAGTGAACAAAAACAGGAGGAGTTATAGAGAATTCATTTACACAAACACACACAACACACACACAAACAGATTTAGACCTTTATATTAAAATAAAAGATTTATAAAGAAAGAGTTTAATATTATTATTAAAATCTTTCTTTATAAAAATATCTTTATACACTACACTTTGAGTAAACACTATTCTTTTTTAAAAGATTTTCTTGCTGTCTTCCTTTAGTAATAGATACCTAATATTGTTTTAATGATTGACGTTGTGATCCTGTTTCTGCAGCCCTTGACATGCCATTTCTTAATTCCACATTCATAAAACAAAGACAAATTGTTTGTATGTTAGTTAGATGAACAATAACACTTTTCTAAATAATATCATTATTATATCATTATGCCGTTACTTCCGATTGGATAATAGAATGTCACATGGTCACTAAGGAAAGATTTTTTAAAATTTGTTATATTAGAGACATAACGAGGCTATTTTTTTTTAAAGTTTAAATTTTTAATTTAATGAAGTAAGTTTAAAATATGCCATTTGCCAAAATATTTAAAAATACAACTTAAGGGAAATTTCCTCATCAATCATGAACATCTATCTCGTGGTCACTGATGTCATTGTAATGCAAGTGCAATCACCAATCTGAAATTGATAAAATGTTTATTCCATACCTAATATTTTCACAAAATAAGTATCCTATACTTTCCATTAGAACAGACCTTTACACAGACCTTTTAGTTAAATGCTTGCAAACTGGAAGCATTGATATGAATGCATTGATTAGTTTGAGATAGCATACTAGTGATTCTATGCAGTGTTATTTAACAGTTATATGTCTTGTTGCATTATTGCACTTATTTGAGAGTATAAAAGATTGTTCTGTAATTTTTAGAATGTTATCTATAATTTAAACATGCCTCTGTAGAAACTATAAATAAACCTTAGTGGTTAGCATGTCTGAAATACAGTAGACCTCCTATAAAACGGGTTCATATAGTTTGGATTCCTATATGACGGCAAAAAAATTGCGACAGTATTTGTACAAACACACTAAAAAACTTGTATAATTTGGTAAAATGTCATTGCTGACTCGTGTCGTGACAGAATTGGTCGAATCTAGACCAGTAGAGGATATTGCACAAACCGTTAAGTTTAAACGAGCAGCAGTCCTACTAAAAACCATTTATTATTTAACGTCCATAAAAATTATATTTATATTAATGATGTCTCCAAAGTTCAGCGAATTTTTCGCAAAAAAAATAATTTATCAGGAAGCATGCGAGCACCATTTGATGACAAGCTCCATGACAAAAACAAGCTTAAGCAATGGTGTCGTCGAATGGTGCACACTCGGTAAGTAATCCTACAATTTTTTGTTTATAGCATAGTTTATATGGATTATTTCCAAAAAATTATACTTATTTTGGAAATGTTGAGTTGAATTAGTCTAAAATCAATTAATTTTATGAAAGCCTTTTAAACAGCCATAGTCCGTAAACTGCATACGTGCCAGGATGTGATTGGCTCATGTATTTAAAGACTCGTAGAAAATGGATTCATAAAAACTGGAACATATTTACCATGTTATAGGGGGCTCGACTGTACTATGGTACTTAATTTAGTAATACAGTAGTAAGGTTAGTCAATATAAATGAATGAAATTAAACTCAAAACTTCAGAAACCTATCAAATATTTCAAGTAAGTGTTCAAAAATTACTTTACTTGAAGTAAATACAGTAGAGCATCGATTATCCGACACCCGATTAACCATCACATCGGTTAACCAACCGTTCTAGTCGGCAAATTCAAATGTCTGCTAGTGATGTGGCACTACAATATTTGGCTATGTCTTGGATACTTTAATAGTATTTTTACATGTTTTAGCTGGCAACATGGCTCAACCATGAAAGGGAGCCAGTATTTAAACAAGGCTTAATTTTCTAATTTTTAGCGATACAATAGCGACAATTATTATTTTAAAAAAATTTTTGTTAGGCTTAACATCGATGAAAATTCAATGCGAAGTAGATTAATAGCGATATACTAATATACTAATTACATGAGATATACTAATATACTATACTAATAATGTATTTTTTCATATTTTTCGGTTATNATGAAAATTCAATGCGAAGTAGATTAATAGCGATATACTAATATACTAATTACATGAGATATACTAATATACTATACTAATAATGTATTTTTTCATATTTTTCGGTTATCTGTTTTTTTCAGTTATCCGACCAACCCCAGTCCCCAATTGAGTCGGATAATTGATGCTCTACTTTATCTAAAATAAATAAGTAAAAGTTCTAAAAGTTTCAGAGTTAACATTGAATAATTATTGTTTTTACATTTACACACTCATTGACCAAAAAAGTTAACACCTAGATAAATAGTCTAATTACTGAAAATCTTGGCATACAGCTGTCTCAGACAGGTAATGATTACAGTTGTGGTTCAATTGCATGCCAGATAATGCCAGAGTGCCTTAAGAATTCTGATAGCATTAAAATTGCTATTCCATATTCTATAGAAAGTCTCACAAAGACTTCCATGTTCAGAATTTTCAGTATTCCTGTTGTTGGAGGTTTTTAAACACTAGACATGCTTGTATGATACAGTCAAAAACATTATGTACATTACAGCAACCAGAGCTCAACAAAGGCTATATCATCAGGCTGGTCAGTGGATTCATAGGATGTACCGGTACATACATGGCAGGTAGGCTCTGGATATCCCATATAGACCATCAGGAGAGGTGACTGTCTGTGAGACAAGCACAAACAACTGCAATGGTGTCATTCAGAGACAGATGGAAGTCTTGCTACAGAACCCTACTGAACCACTGGCAGGCATCTAACAGAGGCAAATTTCCATGCAAGGCAACCACTGTACTTTCTGTCATCAGCATTCCAACATTATCAGATTTGTTTGCAATTGTGACATTGCTGAAGGGTCCCCTATGCTTCAGCACCACAGGACCAAAGGGTCGACATTGCGTCAGCAAAGACTGGAATGACAAATTTATCAGGACTGACACCACTGTGTCTTCTGGGTAGACACAGAGACCATTACGTTTGCATTTATGTGCGAGCAGTCGTGTCTGTGGGCGGTTGGACTTGGGATGGAAACTGCTTGAGGAAGTGCACCCAACACAATTCTAACAGTAACAACATTCGTTCATTAAACTAGTTCTACAAAAGGGTATTTCCCCTAAAGCTTCTTCACGAGAACCGAGTTGGAGAGAGAGCTTACATAACATCACAGGTCGTTATAAATACCTGAAGCACTATGTATGGATTTCCAGATGGTGTGGAGTCGTTGGGGAGCCTTGGGAATGTCTCTGTTGTCTTGGATGGCAGTTTAGTCTATCAAAAGTTGAGATCTGTTAGTTCTTCATAGGTGTTCCCGGAGAAACACTGGATATTCGGGAGGAGCGTGTGACGACGAGCAATGATGATAAATCCTTTCAGCTGGCACACGGAATATTCTCTCAGACTCTCGACCCCTCTCACTGTTCCTTGAGATCTTCTCTTTATTTCCAAGTCACGTTGTCATTTTCCACCAATAGTGAATTTTTTTGTTGTAGTTCCCAGTGACATGTTCTGAGTTCCCTGGGAAAAGAAACGACTCCGGGAAAAGAAATGCATTCATCCTCCAGTAATAAAATGGAAAAAGTTTTTTCTTTCTGAGATTTAAATAAATTTCCTTTTCAAAATGAAAAATGAATTTTCTTTCGAAAAATTCCCAAATAAAATTCTGGGTTTTCCCCTTTCCAAGTCTGATCTCTCACACAATAGTGCCATGACAGACAAGTATGACTTGATAGCATATCGTCTTTAGTGGCAAATCTTGGTCTGTTTGATAATGGATGGCCATCATGTTAAAATAAATTTCCTTTTCAAAACGAAAAATGAATTTTTTTTTGAAAAATTTCCGAATAAAATTGTGGGATTTTCCCCTTTCCAAGTCCGATCTCTCACACAATAGTGCCATGACAGAGAAGTATGACTTGATAGCATATCGTCTTTAAAGGCAAATCTTGGTCTGTTTGATAATGGATGGCCATCATGTTAGAGTATGGAGAACCACTAGTGAGAATTTCAATCTTTGATGCTTCAGCTGTTTCAATCTTCAATTGATGCCTTCACTGTTGAAAATACACAACTCTACTGCTGGTATGCTACTCTGGGGAGCCATTTTGTATTGACTTTCATGGCAAGCAACAAACAGTCATTTTCAGAAAAAATAATGCTCAATTGCACACAGCTAGAAGTTTCAAATAATATCTCTGTCACTCTGTCATGTTGCCACACTTCTTGGTTTGTCTGATTTCTATATTCGTTGTCCATCAAGCATTTGTGGGACCAGATAAAATGCCAGCTTCACTCATCTATAAGTGTTTGGGATCTAGAGTGGCAACATCTGTAGACAAAGTTGTCACAGGATAGTATATAGTGTCTGTATGTCTCCATGCCCAACTATATCACCATATATATAAGGCTATATCCTATATTATCTATATATATCCTATATACAAACTATATCCAGGCCAAAAGGAGATCATACAAAGTATTAATTAAAGGTTCCTTTAAATTGTACTATTGTTGCACAGAAAGTTGTCACTCTGTTTTGGTATTGTAATACCAAAACAGAGTGACAACTTTGTAATACCAACCTTATTACCATTATCATTACATTTGCATTAACCACTCAGCAGTGAGACGACTATAGTCGTCAAAGGCGATTGTGTGGCAGTGGTGAGGGACGACTATAGTTGTCAAATTCTTTTGGGGAGTATCGCCAAAAACTAGCCTATAACTACCACAAAAAAAAAAAAAATTCACATAAAAAAATAAATTATGTAACAATAAAAAAGACTTTGTTTTACTAGACATAACTGTTTACAAAATCTTTTTTGAAACAGTAATGAATAAAAATGTGTGGAAAAATACTTTAAAAATTTCCCACATATATTCTCCACTACTGGGGGTAGAACCATACCAAACTAGTCCACTGTTTAAAGGTTAATAAAGTTTCATTCAATTCCAATAACTTTTCCTTAGAAAGTAACTTTTTTACTTTCCTGGCTCTGTTATATATAACAGAAGGAAAGTATGGCAATTGGTCAAAAAATGATCCCCAAGATTTTTACAGTTTGGATTCAGGACCTTGAAACATCAAAAAATGCAAAAACAATGTTGGTGCTTTTCCTGTATGTATGAATGTTTGTGTGTATGGGGGGTTTGTTCCACAACTGTGATCATTACCTGTCTGAGATATAGCTGTATGCCAAGTTTATAGTAATTAGACAATTTATCAAGGTAACTGTTTTGTCAATGTGTGTACAAACACATTGACAAAAAAAAAGTTTACCCTCTTTGAGGCATAATAACTGCTGTGCTTTTTGTGAAGCCCCAAAAATGAGTTGAAATTAAATAATTTATTAGAAAAATATTAAAACAGAAACTAGAAAAAATTGTCTATTGTTAAAAACCGATCAAAGATCGAATTAGTTGTGTTAGTCATAAGAAACCGCGACAAGAGAGAAAAAACTTTATTGATGTAAACAGAATGTAATATTTTTAAATGATTAATTAATAATAGTAAACAAACGACCTCCAGTAGAGATGGACCTTTGAAAAGTCGTTCATATGCACATAATTAGAACTAGAAATTTGGAAAAGAGGAAAGATTAATGACGAAAAAGGACATCGCGTCGTGTTGTTAAATTTCAAAAACGTCACAGACTAGACAACAATGGTGGAAAATATGAGCGCAAGTTTCAAAGTTCCATCAACATTTTGCAGCCAGAATAACGGATGGTGTCAAGTAGATTCTTCAAGGCGGATCTTTCTCGTGACTCGAAAAGGAATCGTTTTTCGCTTAGAAACAGACGAGGGAGCCAATCAGAAAACAAATTAGAAACGCAGATTGATATAATCCCCGATCTTCAAGGACAGAGAGACTTCTTCCGTAAACTGTGCTACTGAGTACTTGCACTCCAAAAAGTCCGGAGCAAAAACTCTCTGTGTGTGTCGACGCACAGAAGACGCAGAGTCCGCACAAGTGTCCATCGAAAGAGCTGTGCCGCCGACACCTCCCGGCAAGTCTTCTTACCTGCCGCAGTCCCGCAGCCCATCTCCAAGTGACGAGAGATAAACATCCTCGACGTCCAAACAGTCGACTGTATCTAGATAGTTCTAGTTCCTAGGTGTAAGTTTAATTTTATGTATAAAATAAACGGGTTTTTGTGAGATTCTTGTCATCTGTGTCTCCTCCACCACACCCACACGCGTTCGACCCTAGATCATTCTGACGCGGGATTAATGATTCCCCCCGGGAGTCGGAGAACTTACACTGGTGTCCGAGAGTGGAATAAAAAGTTTCCAATCTCCACCAGGTCAGCGAACTTACATTTTTGTCAAAAATTTCTGAAATTTTGCAGGGAGGTGTGTACTAGGGGATTGATGCTATTAAATTTTGGTGGTTAAAAGTCAACAGGGGGAGAAAAGGGAGTCGTGTGTCATATCTCGAGTAGGATTGGACTTAATGGCAATTTTTCTCATTATTAACATTTATAATTTTTTATAAAACCCATCCCTACCCTCAAAATTAAGCTTTTTGCCATTTTATAATAATTATAAATATAAAAACTTTTAAATAAAATATCAAGGTACCACCAAAATTTTAAATGTTGCTGGATTATTTTTGACATGAACAATGTCTATTGCACACTTGTAAAGCAGAATAAGTCCATACCATATATCACGGAAAACTAATTTAGGTATCATTGGAAAGAGAACTGAAGATTCAAGAACTGTTTTTATTTTGGTATTTCAAAAATGTGAATAGTTATAGGGATACTCCAATTTAAAGTTTATGTACATACTATTTAAAGTGGCAAAAGTGAGAGTCACTGTGTGCTTAGTAGTACTTGACTGCTTGCACACAAGTCATTAGTATGAGTGTCATACTGATCAATTAAGATAGTCTAATAGCAAATGCCAAACTTTTATGCACTTACTACAGTATGACTGTTGTCAGACTAAGATTAATTATACTATGCAATAAGATGCTACTTAAATAAACATCTCCAAACCCGATATCCAATATAGTAAGACACCAACCCAATGCTGTAAATCAATCGGGCTATTTTAATGCTAAATACTAAATAAATTACGTAATTAATTTGGCACTAGAGGTAAGCGTTAGGCGCCATCTCTTATTAATATTAATAATTATAAATAAATTAATTAATTTAAACAATTTAGAACCGCTGGGAGAAAAAATCGGCCCGGAGCGGGACTCGAACCCACAACTCCTGCTTACCGTGCAGATNATCTGCACGGTAAGCAGGAGTTGTGGGTTCGAGTCCCGCTCCGGGCCGATTTTTTCTCCCAGTGGTTCTAAATTGTTTAAATTAATTAATTTATTTATAATTATTAATATTAATAAGAGATGGCGCCTAACACTTACCTCTAGTGCCAAATTAATTACGTAATTTATTTAGTATTTAGCATTAAAATAGCCCGATTGATTTATGGCATTCGGTTGGTGTCTTACTAAGATGCTACTTATCATATTGTTTCCAAAAGTATTATTGCAATGAATGGTCCAAATACTTCTAAGATAACCACTGGAGAATAGAAAGAAAATGTGAAGTGAAAGAAAATGAAGCAAGTTGCAGTTATGTCCGGAAGTTTCAGCAAAAGAAATTAAAATTGAATGTTGATACATTGAAACATTGAAAATATATTGCAGTTTTGTAAAATTTGACAAGCATTTCATGAACAATCCTTTTAGATATGTTTCTAGCATTTGTGAATGTGATTCAAGAACTGTTTAAGAAAACTGAAAAATTTTCCAAGTGATGATGTGTTGCATTTTCATCTGTGCAACACTTGTTATTTGCAATTGGAATATCAGAAGCTTATGTTGTTGTCAAAAATCATCACTGTCAAATGACAGTGATGATATAACAATAACAATCTTTACAGTATAACAAGTATAACAATCTTTAAAGTAAGACAAGTTATATTATTATACAACAGACAATTTGTATTGTATCATTTTTAAAAGTATTGTTGCATAGATGTGCAATTGAATAATGATAAAAATCATAATTTAAATCAAGTTACTCTTGAATTTTGTTTTGCCTCTTCCTAAACATTATTCACAGGAACTACATATTGAGTCCCTGGACCCACTGCAACTTTTATCAATGAGTGTATTTTATGTATTTATTCCAAATAAAATAGTCTTAGATCATTTTTAATACAATAATTTCATTGGTTTTCAGTAATTATAACTTCATTTCCAATATATTTAATATGATAACATTATTGATTCAAATAAAAATAAGGGAAAGTTTTTCCTGAATGTCATGGTATTAAAATTCAGTTAACAATGCTTTAATAAGAAAATTAATAACTAGAAGTGATTTTAAAATGATTTTAGGAACTTGATCAAAATTCAAACCTTAAGAAAATCAGCAACTTCTAAATCAATGTGTCTTGATGAATCCTGTTTACTTTCATTGGTAGATGACATTTCATTATCTAAGAAAAATAAAAGATTTCATCACTTTAAGAAATATCCTTTTATACATGAGATATTATTAATTTAATAAATTTTTACTATAACATACTATTATAACATGATATTAATTAATATTAATATGAAAAATTATAACATACTATTAATTTTATTTCCTTCCTCTTCACTGTCACTATATTGCATTATTTTCTGTAGAGGATTTCTAACTGTACTCACTAAAAATAAAACACAATAATCAATAATATACGTTAAATGATTAAAATTAAATATTTTTATTTGTACCTGGTGGTTTTTCATCATTCAACTGAAGCTTTTGTCTTCTTACTGTTTTATCCCTTCTTTTTCCCATACTATTTAAGATAAAATAAAATCATTTTTGTTGAATCATATTCCATAAATATAATGAAAAAATTAAATTAATTAAATTTTTGTTTACTTTCCTTATTTAAGCCAATTAACTTATTTACTACAACTACAGACTTTGCATGTATCCACACATTTATATAATCTTTACTTTATTAAAAAAAAAAATTATATATGTATATGTACTTTACAAAATATTAAAGTTTATATAAACAACTTTAATAGTGTTTATAGAATGGAAAATTTATTCTGGAACAATACTCTTCCATTTTTATATTAAAATACATAATTATATTCGATTAATAGCATCAAAATAACATCAGCAGAATATATAACATAATTCCATTAAAAAATATATGGATAAAATTAGCTAAGAAATAAGTAAGAATCAATTATCTTTTTAAATACATCTAAATATACAAATCAGTTATGTAAATACAGATCGTGTGTCTATGTAACTTAAATTCCTAATTGCAGTTAATTACTCCTATAAACAATAATAACTAGTTTCAAACAGAAAAGTGTTTAATATTTTTTGCAAAATATCAAGGAAATTATTTATTTAATATATCAGGTTTTAGTTTGCAATTAGAGAAATTGATTTAAGCATTTTCAAATGTGCAGATGAATTAATAAGCGTACATGTCTACAAGTTGATTATAATCACAGTTCTTTTCCGTTTTGTAATATAATAAACGATTAATATTTACCTTATTTCCTATAATATATAAATCTCATAAAAAACAAACAGCCATCTTGACATAAACACTAAACCTTTAGCTTTTACATCACCTTATTAACGAAGTACAGTGATGCCAGATTGTATAGAAATTCGCAATCCAAATCTAAAAATAGCCAAAAACATATAAAATTTTTCAACTTTGTAACTTTTTAACGATTTTAACGACGGGATCGAGTAGATGCTAGAGATATCAACCTGAGGGGAACCCGAGTTCCAGTCCAGGAATTTTTCAGAGCTAATCTGCCGCGAATATCTTACGACTCGTATCCGGCCGTCGCCATGGCCGGATAGATAGCTAAGATGGTAGCCTATTGCTTTGAAAGTCCGAGATCGAAAAAACTCATAAATTTTTCGGGGTGGTCCGTCTGGATATGTCAGGTATTTTATATAATCCCTCACAACCCGGCCGTCTCATCGCAGGCTTGTGCCGAACCATGATGGATATGATTAATTTAAAAAGGTCTTTTGTGTCCATAAAGCGGAAACGGTGCAAAAATAATAACAAGATCTTTAAAATCATCATTATAATTTAAAATGATAATTTTCTTACTTTTATTACATTATAAATAAATTTTTAAAATACAGTAAAACCTCCGATTTAAATTAATGGACCTATTTGGGTAAGGGTGTCCGTTATAAAGTAGGTTTTCTGAATGCGCATAATAAAAAATTGACAAATTAGTTTTTGTTTTTACCTAAGTAGATACGTTTGTATAATTAAAATTAAGTAGGTATGTATGAGAAGTTTCATTTCACAGAAAAGTTTTTCGCTATGTATTATTGTTTATGTACTCACCGTAGTTCTAAGATCGTAATAAACAAATATACGATCTAAATCCAAATAAGTAAGCAAACAAATATTGGAAAGTTTATTTTATGAGCGATGACTCTTAAGTTTGAAAAAAGCTGTTAATTTAATTAATTTTTCAATGTGTTTTATAATGTAATAGTGCGTTAATTTTCATATTTGACATACGGACCGAAAATTTTGTACGTTAAGTCAAGGTTTTATTGTATTTTCATCAATTATTATACTTGTTTTCACAATTAAAGCGGCTTTATAGTTTAAAAAGAATTTCAAGAATAAGCTGTTATACGTTTATTTTAATTGCATTTCATTGCTTTTAATCAGCTTAAGATAACACTTAACTCCATATGTGAGGCCCCAAAAACGGGTTGAAATTAAATATTTATTATTAGGAATTTATTAAAACGAAACTAGAGAAAAAAATCGTCTATTGTTAAAAACCGATCAAAGATCGAATTAGTTGTGTTAGTCATATGAAACCGCGACAAGAGAAAAAAAAACTTTATTGATGTAAACAGAACGTAATAATTTTAAATGATTAATTAATAATTGTAAACAAACGACCTCCAGTAGAGATGGACCTTTGAAAAGTCGTTCATATGCACATAATTAGAACATAGAAATTTGGAAAAGAGGAAAGATTAATGACGAAAAAGGACATCGCGTCCTGTCGTTAAATTTCAAAAACGTCACAGACTAGACAACAATGGTGGAAAATATGAGCGCAAGTTTCAAAGTTCCATCAACATTTTGCAGCCAGAATAACGGATGGTGTCAAGTAGATTCTTCAAGGCGGATCTTTCTCGTGACTCGAAAAGGAATCGTTTTTCGCTTAGAAACAGACGAGGGAGCCAATCAGAAAACAAATTAGAGAACGCAGATTGATATAATCCCCGATCTTCAAGGACAGAGGGACTTCTTCCGTAAACTGTGCTACGGAGTACCTGCACTCCAAAAAGTCCGAAGCGAAAACTCTCTGTGTGTCGACGCACAAAAGACGAAGAGTCCGCACTAGTGTCCATCGAGAGAGCCGTGCCGCCGACGCCTCCCGACAAGTATCCTTACCTGCCGCAGCCCCGGGGCCCATCTCCGAGTGACGATAGAAAAACATCCTCGACGTTTAAGACTTACGAACATTTAATTGGTTAAGGAACTTTGTGCATAGTGTAAGTTATTTCCTGTTAAATTAAACAGATTTTTGTGAGATTCTTGTCATCTGTGTCTCCTCCGCCACACCCACACGCGTTCGATCCTAGATCATTCTGACGCGTGATTAACGATTCCCCCCCCCGGAAGTCGGCCAACTTACACATATGCCATCCACACTCTAATTCTATATAACATTTCCACCATATATTGAAACGAGTTTTAAAAACCCTTTGCCTGGAAGCGGGAAAGGATTGGGAAGCTCCAGTGTTATTTGCGTTGTGGGCAATCACAAGAGCACACGATTTTCCCTGGCCGAACTAGTTCATAGAAGGAATTTAAGAAATACTGGTATTAGAGAGATTACTGATTAAGACGTTCAAAACACTGTCACACCTAATAAATGGAGCTTATTACTGGGAAAGGTAGAAAAACTATTGGAAGTATGGCGCCCGTCGGCAATGTGTCGATTCGGACCGATAGAGGGTGCATGAAAAAAGAGGAAAGCGGACTTTGAACTGGAACTCATTTTCGGACCAACGACTATCGAGAACGGACGTTTGAACGAGCGACCAACACGAACAAAGACGAACCGGACCTTCGATCTATGTCGAGTTCTAAAAATATTGTACATACTGTACATTGTACCAGTAGCATGCCGTCATTACAGGCGATGGATGCGCCGCTTCCCTTGTATTTTCTAAAAACTAAATACATATTAATTTTAATTATATGAAAATAATCGCACAATATTTTATTATAACCGCATTATGAAACTTATTAAAATTTCTATACTACACGTGAAAAAAAATAAGATTACTATTGTATACTCGAATATTAGTGGCGGAGTAGCGGAGTGGAAACGTTGTATCGTCAGCATCCAAAAAGCCAGATTCGCGCATGCGCTTTACAGAGCACCAACCTCACCTGGAAGCCTAGTACCTCGGGTGGATGCTACACGTATACCGCATCCAATTCTATCTAGGACCGGTTCCGGGCTGTTAGCCGCCCGTCCGCTAGATATTTGGCCGCCCTCGCCCGATTACGTCAATCACGAGTAGATTTATAACTTAACCCAACCGATAAGAATTTAGCGGTATGTTTTTAAGATAGTTTTCTGTATAGTTGACAGAAGTTAAAAAAATCCATTAAAATATTTGATATTTTTATTCCGCTCTCCGATTTTATATTACTCACGGATTTCAATGTTAAACCAGTGATATTACGATTTCGTATGTCCCATCTTTAAGGGGATGCAGGAAAAAAACGTGTACAATTCTTGTATGTTAAAAAATTAACTGTTACTTTGACAGAATCATTTACAACTAAATTTAATGAATGAGAGAGATGTACGAGGTACAGAAAAAGCTCTAGAATTTAATTTTCTTAAATTTACGATGTATGTATCCGTTGTAAAAATTTCTTTCCACTTTTTTCCCAAGACTACAAATATTCGAGTACAAAGTAACCGGTTTCAACTTATTTCTACTTAACAAGTAGTTAAATAATTAAGCGATTAGGGAATTGAGGACATAAACAAAACCCTGATGAAAGAGCCGAAATTTTACTTAAACAAAAGCTTACTGACCGAATCTCTAGCCGAGTACAGTGGAGACTGATTTCTTCGTATTATTAATGTAATAAAGACAGAAATTTTTCCAGTTCAATGAGAGTGACCAAAAAGTTGTATATTTTGGAAATTTCCTTGGACACCTGGTCCTAAAACGAATTAGTTAGAAAACAAATGACTATTAAGTTTAACATATTTAGATTTTTACTTCTATTGTGAGAAACGTTTAAAATTTACAACAACCCTGTGGCGTCTTTTTAGATATACTAGTGATGCGACAAAAGAGGCATTTGAAATTGACCGCTATCGACACCCTCGGGATTTGGCAGCCCGCGTGCATGTACTGTACACGCCGCACACCTAGCAGGACCGTCTCTGATTCCACTCGTAGGGAACTATTTGACTAAGTGGTTAAGATTTAAAAAGTAAAGAAGATTTTACGTTATATTTATGTACAGTACATTTCATTACAAAGCTATATTTAATTATAATTTTCCATAAAAGTATATTCATACAATTGAAGAATATTTTGTACCGGGTATGTATATCCACCACATATTTTATTTTATCGAGTAAGTTTTATAATTTTATTTTTAATTTTAGCCTTTATATCGTGGCTAGCGATTCAGAATGTAATTGCGATATTAAAAATTTATTTTAATTAAAAAAGTTTTGGCTCGAGATTATATAATGAAAAAAAAATATTAAATGCCTAAGTTAAATATAAACACTTCAATAAAAAATTTGTTCGACATTTTCACGATAAAATGGCTCTGTAAATGCATAAAAATGCAAAAATTGTTTTGTTGGCTTGCCTACTATTTTCAAATGAAATTAGTGTGTGGAATAAGAATGGCTTTGATAATTTAGCTGGCAAAAGACACGAAAAATCGTCGATTCTTTCGTATTTAAAGCAATTTGGAAATCAAAGCGGAATAGAATTTAACATTAGTAAATAATATAAAATAAATATTGAAAATTATAACGAGATAGTTACGGTTAATAGATATATTATATCTAAATAAATAGATGTTATATGTTTTTATCAAAGCAAGAATTGGCATTTAGAGGGCATATGGAATATATTGGATCTAATAACAGAGGTAATTATATTGAACTTGTTTATTTATTAAGTATGTCAGATAAATAATCTATTAAAAATACAGTTAAAGAAAGAATTAACTGATTGCCCCTGGATGTCGGCTTGTTATAGAAACACAGCTTCCCTATCATCAAATGTCACGGCACGCCACTGCATTGTACATTGCTGTATACACGTGTAAAAAATATATATACAGTGGTACCTCGGTATACGTCTGCTTTAGAATACGTCCAATTCGGAATACGTCCTGTTTGGACAAAACAAATTTTGTTCGGTATACGACTTAATTCAATTATACGCGCCATCTATAAACAAGTAGCACTATCGTGTAGTACCAGACTAAACGTTCGCGGTGCCACGGTTTATAACTTTGTTAAATTTTTTCTGATTTTAATTTGTAAGTAAAATTTTATTAGTTTTATTAATGATGAATTGCAAAAAGGCAAATGAAAAGCAACAGAAAACTAAAAAATTGACTAGAATCACAATGTAACTGAAAAAAGAGATTGTTGAGAAATATGAAATTGGTATGCGTGTTCGAGATTTAACTGTTGCATACCGTATTCCGAGAACGACGATATCGACAATCGTGAAAAATAAAGACATTATTAAATCTGCTAACGTTGCGAAAGGAGTTAAATCAATTTCTAAACAGAGATCGAGGATATTAGATCATGTGAGAAATTGCTTTTGCTTTGGATAACTGAAAAACAGTGCGCTGGCGACAGTGTATCGGAAGAAATTATTTGCGAGAAAGCTAAAGGGATACATGCTGATCTCATGAAAAATCAAGCAGGAACTAGCGAGGAAAGCGAGGTGTTTAAAGCCAGCCATTTTTTTACACGAGAACGGATTAATCATTTTTACATTACTTCTTATGGAAAAGGTTGGTTTGGTATACGTCCTATTCGGTATAAGTCCAAACATCGGAAACGGATTAAGGTTGTATACCGAGGTTCCACTGTATACTGTATATAAAAATCCGACCGAACGTTCTCTCATCAGCATCGAATCATTCTCATTTGGCGACCAAACGCAGAAGAAGTATAAACCAACAAACAGGTGTACAGTACACGTTGAATTATCGAAGCTACTAACTTCAACCATTCTTGTAAAAAATTCATAATTAGTGGTAATCCATAACAAATTGTGTATGCTCAACAGTTAATAATTGGAAGGATTAGTGCAGTTGGTCTTCCTGCCTAGAATGCATCTCCTCTTATCCAACACAGTATCCACAGCCATGCATCATCACACTGCACAGCAACTCATGGAATATACTCCTCCATCGCACAAACGGATTCTCCGAAAAAGAAAAGATAGTGGTGCTATCTCAATAATATGAAAGAGGAACATCCTATAGTGCATTAGGAAAAAAGTTTACTACGGCAGAGAAATGCTGTAGCAAGTATAAGGTAACAGAGAAAGAATGTGTCGCCATTATTTTTGGTGTAAAAAATTGCATTGTTATTATCTGAATGGTCAAAGGTTTACCATACAAACTGATCATCCTCCGTTAATTAAAGTGGTTATATATTTTAATGCTAATTTTTGTTTTTAGAGGTTAACAAGCCTATAATTTTAACGGAGAAAACTATGAAAAGAAGAAATAGAATGCCGAAGTTTCAATCGCTTTTGTTCTTAATACAGATATGATACATATTAACATTTTGTATGTACTGTAGTTGGTTAACATTTATGTTTCCAACATTTTTTTATTTTTTGTTTGTTTTTGTTTTAAGGGGTGTTATTTGTTTTTATATGTTTTTGTAGGAGGCGGAAATCAAATGTCTATCAAGACTTTTCCTGTAAATTTAGACCCTGTACACACTAGGCGTTTTTCAACGCGCGTTAAACGCGCGCTTTTAAACGCGCGTTTAAAAGAACCAAGAGTTCTATGTAGCCGTACACACTCAAAAGCCAAGCGCGCGTTAAACGCGCGTTTTGCGAGCGCTTATAGATTTTTGTTAAAACGCGCGTTTTGCGAGCGCTTTACGGGCGCTTTGAGATATATGTGCTGCCATGTTACCGTACATGCGATCGCGCGTTTTGCGGGCGTCAGCCGAGCGCTTTGAGATATATGTGCTGAAATGGAGAACGATCATTTCGATACTGATCTATTTATTGATGAAATNATAGTACATGTATTTTCTAAGAATTCTTGTCATGGCCTTAGACCCTGTACACACTAGGCGTTTTTCAACGCGCGTTAAACGCGCGCTTTTAAACGTGCGTTTAACGCGCGTTTAAAAGAACCAAGAGTTCTATGTAGCCGTACACACTCAAAAGCCAAGCGCGCGTTAAACGCGCGTTAGCTCGGCGTTCGACGAGCGTTTAACGCGCGTTGAAAAACGCCTAGTGTGTACAGGGCCTTAATGGAAAAAATATTTTATAATTTGATTATTGTTTATTTCTGACTGCGTGAGAACGGTATCTATGTCACTATCGCATATTGACGGCAATTTGTATATGGTCTATTACCATATGGTAAAACGGCTGAACCTTTATAGTCGTGCTTTTTGGCTCTTTGCTACGTCTACTTTAGAAACTATAAACCTCCGCGTTTCGATTACGTGAAGTTATTGTTTCGCGGTTGTATTCTAACCGCAAATTTGTCAGAATTTCTCAACTCGTGCGACATAAAAATCCTCCCAAGGGGAAGAATTATTTATCGGTGGCTTGATGATTTGTAAAAAAAAAATATATTATTTAATTAACCAAATTGTTTTTTTTTTATTTTTTTACCGAGAGGGAGCGTGAGCGGAAATTCGTCTGCCGAAGGTCTTTGTCGTTTAATTGAACACGTTTCTTCAATTTTGTTGTTTATTTCATTTCTGGCTTTGAAAGTTTCCAAAAGAATACTATAAATAAATAATTTTTTAGGAATTTATAATTATTTATTGTTTCTGTGTAGCCTAGAGTTTGTGTTTAAGAATCAAACAGCAATCTCCCTGTTTTAGTATATTAGAAATTATGACACAATAATTAATTATAAAGCATTACTATAAAATGATATCACAATACACTTTATCCTAATACTGTATTGTATTTTTTTATTATTACAGAAATACAACTATAAAAACAAATGTTATAGGTAAGAAGTATATCTTTAAATCCAATTCATAATTTTTTGTCAGGAGTTTACATAAAACTAATATTTTCGTCGTTTTATGGATACATTAAATATTAAATATGATAAAACGTATTTTACAAATGAAGTATATTTAAAGTAAGTTATTTTTACAGTTGAATCCTTGTTAACAGTTTAATAGTTTTCTCATTATGGAATTTTCTCTGTTAATAAAAAACAAAGCGTAATTTTATTAATTAAATTCTATATTTTATTTAATCTTTTATATAATTATACTTTAATAATATAAAAGTAAACATATATATATAGACTACTATTAAAGTTTAATTTTAAAGTTTTTCATTACTTTAGATCGGCATTTTTATGCCTTCTTGCATACCATTAAATTCAGTCTGGATAATTAAAATATCGGTTTTCGAATTTTTGTTTAAATTAAAAATTTTAATTTTTTTTTCTGTGAATACTAAATAAGAATTTTATACTGTTTATCTTCTTTCAAGTTATTAAGTTACACAGCAGAAACGTCGTGATAATGTTGCAAATATCGATAAGAGTAGTCAAGCTTTCGCGTATAGTCCTTTGATAAAATAATCTATCTTTAGAAGGTAAGGTTGTTTACTTATTTAATTCTGGTTTAGAAGTTTGATATATTCTCAAATATATTTAAAACAAATTAAATTATTACATATCCATGCCTCAAACTAATTTTTAAGTAACATTTTTTATTATATTCAGATAATCTTTTATAAAATTTATTATTTCTATTCTTCCTTGTGTATTTCGTAACACAAATATTGACTGGATTCAATTTAAATACGGTAAAATCACGCTATGTTACGCAATTTGCGGAACAACCGCTAATTAATAAGCCGATAGTAGGCAATTGCAACGCTAATATCACAAATGTTTTATTATAAAAAAAGTATAGGGAATCTTTCAAAATGTACTATAAACCCATTAGTCTTAGGATTTTAGTGAAAAATAGATTAGAAGGGAAAAAAGTTTAGCCTGTATAATGGCGCCGGTGATGGTTAATGAATGTCCTTGACTTCAGTTTGTAAACAAGTTACCTGACACGTGATCGAAATTGGAACTTGGCCAGAATAATTTCATAAATAAAAACCGTTATATATGTATTTAATTAATATACTTTAATAATTTACTTTTCTTTGTAATTTTACATCAAAATGTTTTCAAACTAAACAATTTTAGATTAGTTAAAATATATTAAAATGTTTTAGAAAAGAATAAATACTAAATATATGTACCATTTCAATTAATACAAATAATTAGAGATTTTCTGTAGATTTAAATGGCAATCAATGAAGAGATTAAGTAGAGTTACATTTTTAAAATAAATCTAAAATTATAATTTCAGAAATTTTTTAAAAATTGGGAAAAATAGAAAAAAAAACAATGTTTAATGTAAATAATGTATTTTTTATAAAGAATAAGAAATGCTAATGTTTTGAGTTACTCATTCTTTAAAATAAAAAATTCCTTATAAAAAAAATGCAATTTAAAAGTTGATGGCACCCCTCCATCACTATGACAACAGCTGCTACTAGTAGTGACGTAAACTGTGACTACATATAAACAGTCCAGCAATAAAACGATAGCAGTGAAGAAGATCGAAACGAGAAGAATATATAAGTTGTAATATAACGTTTAGTAATTGAATAATATTGCAGTAAGTATATAAATTTTATTTTATTTTTTCAATGTAGAGTGTGTTCTATAATTTAGTACGATTGTTAGTACTAAAAACAATTGGTAGTTTGCCAGAATATTTAATGAAAGTAATGTTTAACCGGAGTAAATAACTCGTGTTCATAATTTTTGACCCGGAAATTCGCCATTCATTTTAATTATATTAGTAATAAAATAAAATATTAAGATAAAGAACGTAAAAATGCCATTTAAACTTATATTTGTACTTAATTTTTAAAATATTACAGATAAAATTAGTTTTAGATTGAAATTTAGTTTAAGTATATGGAAAAACATGATATATTTTTTTTTCTAAATTAAGCAATAACTTTACGAAGTGTGTATTTATTTTCGATACTTGATAATAGAATTACTGATTTTTCTTTTTAGTTTTTCTTTTCCTTAGATTTAACAATCCAGAATTTTATTATTTTTATTTCATTCATAAAGCTCTGTTATATGCAAAACTCTGTTTATTAGCATTTTTCAAAATATTTTGTTGATGGAAAGATTTGGCTCATCATCAACAATTTTAAGGAATAAAATAAGTACTCAAGGTTTAAACACCCTGTACAATATAGAATGTAAATAAATCTTTTAACGGTGGAGAAATATAATTTTATAATACAGTATAAACAAAATAAGTTATAATTTTTTAATCGTCAGTTAAAATGTTTAATTAACAAAATATATGCAAATTAATTCGAAACTGTTAAAAAATGCAAACAGTTTTTATTCAATTAATTAATTATTTTACTAATGTCTATTCTTTTGGGTTCAAGGACAAGCATATAGTATTTGTAATTTAATTATTTTTTTTATCAGTTTTATTTATGATATGAAAGCCACGTTGCATTGTAAATATTAAATTTTTAAAATAAATTTTTATATATAATAGAACTAATTAAGAAATGCAAACATTATTTTTATTTTATTGGAAATCAATTTAGATTTCTTTCTAAATGTGTAAGATTTTGTTTTAGTTCCGAATAAAAAAGGAAATTAAATTTTATTAAGCTTTCTATAGGCAATTAAATTAAAAATAACAAACATAAAGTAGAAACAATTTTACTCTTGTAAGAAACTTTATCGAATAGCGTTAAATTTTTGCTTTAGAAAACAATTCTTATTATAATATTGGCTACTTATTTCTATTTTTATTACTTTAAATTAAACGTTTTAAATTATCTTAAATAAGAAAATTAATTTATTAAAATGACATTAGATTTATCATTTTATAAATATGTATTAATTTATTATTATGATATTTTAAAAGTCGTTAGTGAACCAAATTTTTTTGAATTGATATTGATAGTTTAAAACAACTGAAATAGTTCAGAATAATCTAATAGAAAATAATTATAAAATAAGTCTTAATTAACTAATAAGTAAAAGTATGCTGAAAATTTTTTAAAATTACGTATGAGAATTTTTTAGATGTTTATTAATTTAAAAAATTATGTTAAATAAAAGTGTGTATTAATTATAGGGCCTATACATTTATATTTAAATTCACATTCGAATTATATTTGGAAATTTAAGTGTTGTAATGATTTGATAATTGAGATGATAAAATCAGAATATTTTATAAAATGATATATTTACGCTAAATCAGAATGATAATACATTTCTCGTTTTATTGCAGAAGTTGTTTTTCTTTGTAACGAATTATAATTTCGGAATAATGCATGACATGAACATAATATGTATTTTAATGAGTTAAAATGTCCTTGGCCATGAATGCTGAAAACTGTCCAAAGCTTAAAAGCTGACAACTTGTTTCATCAAGCTTTATTTTTCGAGTTCTGTTTTTAAACTCGATTTTTATTTAGAAACACTTATGTTGTGGAAACAATAAAGGGAAAGGTTAAGTGAAGATTATTGTTTTAAATAGAATTCGTTCTTTTAACTTTTCGTACATCATAAAATAACCTTTTAAAATTTCAAGTGGACTATTGATATGATATAGGATGATCCGTTAGTTCGTTGATAAAATCATTTTATATCCTAAAAGTGAATTAAATTTAAACAAAATGACGCTTTTGAGAACATCAAGGGAAAATAAAAAATAATTTTTTTACTTTAATTTAATAATACTGTACTAGATCTACAGATATTTTCAGAATGATTGATTAAAACAAATAAAAACTGGATTCTTTTATAGTTAATTTTATCACAAATCTAATTAGCTAATAGTTTTATTGATTTTTTGTGAACATAATTATATCTAAATATATGAGTAGATTGGATTAAAATAATAAATGTTAGACATCATTCAATTTTTCAGACGATTTAGCAGAAAGAATTTTAGTATTTATTCGTCAATTTACTTTAAATTTTCAAACTTGAATTCAGCTTTAAAATCTAAAATGTTTTATACGCAGACGGAGAAAAACATTTGGTAATTTGTGAAAATATCTATTATAATGACAAAATAATATAATCGTATCCATAAATAGATGAAAATGGATTATTTTATATTAAAATAAATGATCATAAATAACATTAATCGTTACTGCTTATACATAAAAGAGTATTAATTGTTGTTTACTTATTATTTTATTAATTTATCATGTCTTTATGAACGATTACTGTAATTTTATCTGGTTCAATTTGAATTTTATTTATTTATTTATTTTTTCGTTCTTGTTACATTTTATTATGTTTTTCTAAATTTTTAAAGTAATAGCTTTCATATTTGTATAATTAATATAATAATTGGAGTGGACCATATTTTGAATAAAGGTATAGTAAACATTATGTAAACATTATGTAAAATATGGTTCATTCCAACTATTTAAAGTTGAAAACAATTTTGTTTTATCATCTGATTAGTCAAGAAAATTACTAAAATTAGCAGGGTCAACTGAAAACAAAAACATTGACCTACACCGTGGTACGAAGGAAAACATTCTATTTGAAAACATGTTTAGACAAGCTGATTTAAAAAATAATAGAAGGAGAAGAAAAGGAAACAAAAAACAAAATTTAGAAAGATATTTAATTTATTTGTTAATTATTTGACTTTATGTTAAGAATGAATTGAATTTATTGAGGTGATAACGGAATTTTTTTTATAGTTTGTATATATAAGCTACCGTAAGTAGTCTTCGCAACTCTACTTTTAGACGACTTGCTCTTTCGTACCTTGATAGGCCTACTGTTAAATCGCATTCAGTATGTCTAATTAGGATTTTCATACATTTTAAGTGAATAAACAGTCATTTCGAGCTATTGTGGCTTCGAGCTACCTGTTTTGGTTTACATAACATCACAATCATTTGAGAAAATTAATTCGTATTGTTTTCTATAACTCCTCTCTAACAGGTAATTCTGTTTGACTATCAGACACTCGATTTTTGTGCATATTTTAACGTCTGAATGTCTGCATAATTATGAAATGAATAAATACGCTGTCTGTTTCTCTAATTATACTGTGTTTAAACTAAATAGACTTTTTATTTAATTTATTAATAGCTTACTATTTGTTATTATTATTTCAATGTTTACATTTTTATTCTGAAGCGTTTTCTATTTATTTTATATGCTTTTTCTCGTGTTTTTGATTTAATGCATATTTTAATTTTAAAAATAATCTACAAGTATGTTTCACGAGTTTCACGCTTCATTTATTTGAGTATTTTTGATGAATATAAGGTGGACCAAAAGTAGGCGGACAGTAAATGATAACGGTTATTTTGAGANTTAATATATAAAACACAAAAGAAAATTTACATCACTAATGCGAATTATAAAAACAAATAATTTAGCTTTGAGAAAAGCAAGAAAGAATAAAACATTTTTGTACAATTTGTACATTTGTGAGAAATGAAAAAACTTAAGTATGAAAATGGGTTAGCTTTCATACATATTTATATATAGTTATGTGTTAAATCAACGATCATAAATGAGTGTAATTTATTAATAGCTTACTATTTGTTATTATTATTTCAATGTTTACATTTTTATTCTGAAGCGTTTTCTATTTATTTTATATGCTTTTTCTCGTGTTTTTGATTTAATGCATATTTNTCTATTGCTGGTAGTTTACGTATGTTCTCATATGCAAAGTTTTAAACTTTTAAAGTAAAATAAAATATTAAAGCTTGTAAGCATTGAGAAATTAGATTAATAATATAACATAAACCATATTCAATGCACCCTACAGTCCATCTTCTTTTGGTTCACCTGTATTGTATGAAAAAAGGTAAAGGTAGCGAAATTTTAATAACAGCAGAATTATTTAAAGAATTATCATTAAAGAATTAAGCTTATTTTGAAAATAAAAAAAGTATTAAAATTTCAATAAAATAACAGCTGTAATGTAATCGAAGAACTTGTTCTAATTGAAGAAAATGTGATCATTTTAAAATCTGTAGATTTAATGGTATGTTTGCTGAGAGTATAATTTATAAATGTGAGAAAACGTGTAATATATAATTCATAAATAATTAAAAAACATGTTTACAAAATTTTTACGGAGATTAATTTTTTTATATTTATGACATTTCACTTATCATAGGCAACAAACACAGCAATAAAAAATTTAAAAGAGGTTTTTCTTTCCAATATGATAAGTCTGTAATAAAGAGCAAATATATTCTTTCTAAACTGAAAAGATTCGAACTTAGAATAATTCAGTATCTAATAAAATTCGATAAAAATTTTCCATTTCTCATTGGAAACTAATACTTTTTCGCCATTTTTCCTATTAATCGACAGAAGAATTAAACATGCAGTATTTAAATAGTAAATTAATCATTCAGACTTACACTACTGTATATTATTTATATTAATTGATAGTTTAATTTGAAGAATTTGAATCGTGTTTATTTATTCCACAACTACGGATACAGACAATCCCGTGAATAGTTTAATTCGACGATTTTAATTCTTTTTTTTTAATTCTAATTTATCTCGATAGAAGTGGATTTTTTTTTTAAATTTTGGGATCAATGCCACCATTTCCATATAATAAACTACATATTTTTTAAAAATTTGTATTCAGTATTTAGCTCAATCTCATAAATAAATCTTAAGCCATTAGTTACGAAAGATTAAGTTTGAGTTATATATGTTGATCTAAACGTTTTTAATAGTAGCATGTCATTTATTATAATTGCAATGATATGTTTAATGTTCGTTTAATAACATGTTATTTAAAAATTTTTAATTTAAATTGAATTTTTAGTTTTTCGCTTCATTATTAAGTAATCTATTTTTTTTTAAACAAAAATATTGAGCTTTATAATAACAATTCAAATGTATACACTTAAAAAAGTGTTCTTAATTGTAATATATGTGCATAAATATTGTATAAATTTATTTATTATTTAGATGAGCCGACACTTTTTTCTCCTTTTATCAAAATCCATCTTATTGTTTTAAATGATAATAAAACCAAGGTCATTTTAAGTGTCTGTGATTTTTTGCTTATTTACTGACGTTACTTATTTGATAAATAAAGTTGAATGACCTTTGCTATTTAATATTATTATATTATTTAAAATTTTATGGGTTATATCTAAAGTTTTTCATCTTTAAAAATAAATTCATTTTAAAATTATTCTTTAAAAATAGTTTTATTTTTATTTTTAAAAATGGGTATTTTTCGTATTCTATTTATTTTATTTTATCGTTTTTTTCTACTTATTGAGTAAAGTTACTAAATATAAAGAATAATATTAGAATATTATTATATACAATAATTTAATTCATTTCTGTTTTTATTTTAAGAAATGATATAAAAATGCAAATTTTTAAATTGAAATTTATAACATTAATTTTATTTATAATTAGTTAAATTTAACTNACAGAGCATGAAATCTATACCGCGATCTTGGAACTAAGGAACCATTCTTGCAGCTCCATAAGGAATATTGGTGTCCTAACCTTGCATTTCGAAAAAATCGATTAATTTATGTTTTCTATGATTATCGATGCCATTTTTATTTAAAAATTAAGTTTATTTTTATTTTCGCAATATCGACGTTTTCTGTCGTCCAATCTGCATTTAAATATTATTATGAAATACATTAACGTTCTTGTCCGAAAATATGCTCGAAATACTAATATTCATACAATATAAAAGGTCTGAAGGTGACAGGCAACAACGGTAACATTTTAAAACGAAAAGCAGCTATATCAACCCAAAAACATTGACAATGTAAAGGATGACGAAAAGGAGACAGAAAATTAAATTTTTTTATTAAAATTGCTTATGTGTTTGAAATGAGACAAGAGTAATAATTGTATCTATGTCTGAAAATGGTAAAATAATATATACAGACTACTAATCGCACTTCTTTTATTTGGGATAATCAAATAAAAACGAACTGAAATATACGTAGCTTATTTAATTAATATTCATAATCTCGTTTCTGCTTTTAGAAAAAATATTAATAAGATGTTTATTATGGTGACGAGAGCTAGCGAAACAGAAAAATTGAGATTAATGGAAATATATAGAGAATTCTTATAATCCATAGTTTACTAAACATATACGTGGTATATATATATATATAACCTACATATCAATTAGATAATGGATATTTAATTGATGTATAAGTTTAATTTTCTCAAGAAAATACTTAATAAATATTATTGTATTATGAAACGAAAATTATTTATCAATTCAAAAGTAATTAATTCAATAAATATTAATTGAAAATTTTAAAAAGATATACAGTACGGTATATATATATATATATATATTATGTTTTATTCATACCTAATAAAACTGAATAAACACGAAAAGTATTTTTACACGCTAATATTTATTTTCAAATTTATATTCTGTGCTAAAATCAATTTTTACTAAAATAGTTATATATATTGATGAACTCATCCGAAGGAAATTATAAAAAACTAAAAAAATATGTATAAAGTCTGTCAAATGTAGGAAAACTCAATGCAGCAAAATATAATCAGTTTCAGATATTATAAGTGGTTTTATCATTATTGAAACTCTTAATTTTTAAGTGATTTAAGTTATACGCACACCAATAAAAGTTAAAATAAGACTTAAAGAAAAGTGAAAGAAAATAAGGAAACTAATGACGGCTTATTAAAGCCTTATATAGTATTATGCTTATTGTGAAACATTTATATCTCATTTTTTTTTTAAAATTAAGGTTGATCTCGCTTTTTATTAAATTAATGTAGAAATTTTTATTGGTTATTATATATTTAAATTCTATCCCAAAAAATTAAAGTTTTGACATTTTAGTGTCATGCTCACATTCTGATTAGCTTTTACATTCATAATATCTATTTACATTATAGTATTCAGTGTTTATTATTTTCGTACGATAACTTATAATGTGTTTGATCATCATCTAATTATATTTTTCTACATTTAAGTAAGTATTCATTTTTAAAATATTTATATTTTTATATCATACCGTTTTCTTAAATTGCAGTTTTAATAGAAAATTTTATTTTTTTGTAACATTTAGTTATAAAGGATGAGTACAATATGTTAATAAATTAATTAATTCTTTGAAGCAACACAGGAAAAATTGTACGTTTATGTTTCGTTGTAAACCAAAGATCAATCAGGAAAAAACTGAAGATAGGTTGAGTTTAAATAACACATTTATTCGTATTTAACTAGAAATATGTTTTCAAAACTGTTGTCCACGGATCCTTCAGGGTCCGCGAGATACTTGTTGGGTGTCTGCATGTCCGTTTTTTGAAAACGATTTTATTTTACTACATAGAAAATATTTTAAAATTAACCTAACTACAAAAGCACATNTTTATTCGTATTTAACTAGAAATATGTTTTCAAAACTGTTGTCCACGGATCCTTCAGGGTCCGCGAGATACTTGTTGGGTGTCTGCATGTCCGTTTTTTGAAAACGATTTTATTTTACTACATAGAAAATATTTTAAAATATTATTTAAAGCCATTAAGCTTCAAGTGAAATGAGATAAATTTTGTATATTATATATTCAAATATTATATTTTAATGAATTTTTGAAAAAGAAAAAAATTGGTTCTTTTATTAAATACTAGCTTACCCGTCGCGCATTGCTGTGATCTCAGAAGAAACGAAATTCAAGCAAACTCGTTATGATAAAATTCAATTTACATTTTATAATTTTTATTGAAACTTATTATTATTATTCATTTTCATCGGGAAAACATTTCAAAGTGTCGTTTCAATTTTATTTATTTATTGGAGTGTTTGTGGATACACGATAATTTTTGTTTTTCCGTCTGGTGCGTACACGAATAAATCAGGTTTTTCGACACGTGAGCTGGCCACATACTGTTGTCCATGTGAGAAGCACGGATTCTCCAAATCTAGCCCACACACTTGCAGCGATGTCAGAAGTGCGATATTCCCCATTTTTATATATATTTTGTAATTCTTTACAATTTTAATTATTTAATTGCTTTTTCTTCTTTTCCTTGGACGTGAAATTTCTAATAGTTGGATAATAAACCTTTTTATTGTAATTTGTCTTTTTAAATTATTTTGAGTTGATATTAAAATTTGGAAAAGGGGGGATCCCTAGATCGGTAAAATAGGCGAATTTCCTCCTACAACTTCGGTTATTGTTCGGGATACAGTTACGGTTTTAACAAAGTTCGAGCAAATACATAATTAGCAAAAAATAGTTGAAATAAAGTGATTAAACAAAAATTATTACAAATATCGTAAATAACAGTTCACAAATGCATATAGAGATATTTTTTGGAAGGGGGAAAAATGGTCTTCACAATTTGAAATCGATCGAACTCACGATGAAATGCTCGTATACACTCGCGCCATCTATCGTAGGATAAATGTACTATGCCAGAAATCTTCGCGGGAGTATATTAAACAACTTCCCAAAGTTTCATGGCAATCGGATAAACAGTGTGGTAATGCATGAAGGACATACAGACAGACACCATACATTCATTTCTATATATATATATAGATTATGATTTATTAATTCTATTACTTTAACAAAACTTTTCAAATTAACGCAATCGAAGACAATCAAGAAATAATATAATATCTCTGTGACGAGTACAGTAGTTTATTAATTAATGAACAAAAGCTAACAGCTGAAAATAGAGTCAACCAAAATATATTTTTTATAAAACGGTCTGCGACCTTTTAAAATTTCGAAACCACTGAACTAGACCAATTTAAATGTTTCTAAAATGTTTCCAAAATGATACAACTGATTTGAAGTAATGTAATTGTCTTTTCTTGATTATAATCATTTAAAAAAGTATGAATTCTTTTTCTAATAGTTAGAGCATTCGATGTAAATCTGAAGAATGCTAGTTTGGCATTCACTCCAGAAAATATATTTTATTATCTGGCTTTAGTTTATTTGGGCAGACATTGTTTATTTGATATTTGTAAGATTTAAAAAAAAATTATGCTTCTATTGTTATTAAAAAGTTATCTGCTATTCGCTGTATAACTGTACTTAATAAATTATTAATAGGAAATTTTTACATTAATTTTTCTTTCTTACTTTCTAACAACAAGCTATACCCGTTTTAACATAGTGAATTATGTTGTTGTTAATGGGACGTGCGTCTGTTTAGGATACGAGCCATTTCGGATTAACGCAAATTGACGTAAGTAAAATTTGGCAAACAAACAGTTTGTCATAAAGTTAATTTGTCGTTAGTCAGTTTGGAAGATTCGCTTTCGTATATATACTAATTTTGTTGAAGTTTTACAGTTAATTTTAATGACAACATTTTCTTGACAGTTTGGCATAGTGTATGAAATTAATATTTTCGTTACTCTTATATAGGCTAAAAAGGCGTATATAGTAGGCCTATATATTTTTTATTTGCGAATGTGAGAAATATTTAAATGTATTTTTTCGATCATTAAATCTTGAATAAGCATTTTGTAATAGAGATAGGCATATTAAATACCGTTATCTAAATACACAATAGTATATCATATAGTTCTGTTTTTAAATCAGTGATTCTCCGTTAAATATAAACTTTTCTATTTTAGAAAACACATTTTAAGATTTTAAATGATAAATTTTTGATAGAAGAAATCTCCTAAAACGATTCTATTTTATACTCTGTTGTAGCCTAGTGACGCGTTGACGACTTTGAACTAGCCTATATGACGCATGAAAGTGTTTGTAAATAGGCCTAATGATGTCAAAACATTGAACACGAATGAATTTTGTCATATCAAAAGTCTAATTTTTAGGATATTTTAAAAATAAAACACGAATTTTTTATTGCTACATGTAAGAAAAATGTTAAAATAACCATCAGATCGAGTGGAAAGAGTATTTTCATTCTCCTGTTTTTGGACTCGAATGGCGAAAATCCAAAACTGGAAACAAAGATTGATTTTTAAAATAAATAGAAAAAAAAAGACTTAAATACACAC